>NC_134355.1:594123659-594293659 GCF_048569485.1 Anomaloglossus baeobatrachus | reverse complement strand
AAATAGATAGATAGATAGATAGATAGATAGATAGAGGGATAGATAGATAGATAGATAGATAATTGGAACAACATATTGAAAAATAAGAAATGGGCCAAGGACACCCCAAAATACCATATATCCAAAAGTAGATAATATCATAGAAAAAATAGCAGGCAGCACTCCCCCAAAAGAATAAGAAAAAGTGGACTTTAATAGCCGATGTGGTGTGGAGACATTTCACTTGTTTCCAACTTTTATCAAGCAGATAAATGTTTGGTAAAGGTTGGAAACAACAAATGGGATTATTAAAGGCCACTTTTTCTTAAAGGGAAGGTGCCGTAAAAAAAAAATCAATAACAAAAAATATAAAGTATTAATGTTTTAATGTTATGTTTAAATAATATTAAATGTTTTTATTTGAGAAAAAATATAAAAAAAATTAAAAGTTTGATATTTTCCACTCTTCTTTTAAATGTTTTTATTAATTTAACACAAAGTAATATGAATATAACCAGACATGTTATGAAAATATACATTGCTGATTTTAGTAAACAACAGACATGTCAATATTCTGGGTTATAGAATGTTACTTTTAAATTTAACCACTACATACTAAACTACTACAACAATAAAATACTTCAACTTTTAATCTGTCTTCTTTACTCATTGGAGTGGAAATCACCAAATTACAACATATCAATCAATCATAACCACAAGGATATTGTAGAAACGTAAATTATTAAATATATAACTGGGAGAGGAAAAATAAAGGTTTAAATAGAGTTGTTCATCATTAGGTTACTCCGTTTTTCACAATTTTTTTGGTATTTTGAGTATCGATTATTAAGAGTGGCGAAACTTCTCTCTATTATGAAGCATTATTGTTTCTTTAATTTGTGTAACAGATGGTATATCGGTCTTTTTCCATTTAGCCGCTATATAAATTTTGGCAATTAAAAAAATGGGAATAACTATTTGTCTTTGGTAATGCTATCTAAACTAATGAAAGAAGAGCCATTTGAGGTGTAATAGTGAAACTATTTCCAAGAATTTGATTTATTAAAAAGTTAACCTCCCTCCAGAGACATCTCAATTTGGGACAAGACCAAAATATGTGAAAAATATCTACCTTTAAATGACATCCTCTCAAAGCATAAAGGGGAATTATTACTTGAAAAGAATGATAGCTTATGAGGAGTAAAGTACCACCTAGAAAGCAATTTATAATAAGCTTCATGATGTGTTAAACATATATTAGAGGAGTATGTATTTCTAATACAGATATTTTCCACTCTTAAACACTAGGGGGAGCAGCTGCTGAAATCCTACTGTAGACCTACTGACCTACTGTAGAACTAGCTCACATTACAACTGTAGTAAAGTGGGTAGAATCTGCTCTCCTGTGTGTGATGTCACCTCCCCCTCCCAATCTGAATGTTTCTAAAAGGATAAGAGAGAATTAAGTTTAGGATCAAAGTGCAGAGCCATTTTGTTGGTGGGCGAAAAGTGATCCTAATGTCTAAATTGTCAATAAGGCCAGCTGCATAGTGCTCCACTGTATCCCACGCCGTACTGTATCCCAATGCCCCACTGACTGTTTCCCAATGCCCCACTGGCTGTATCCCAATGCCCCATTGACTCTTTCCCAATGCCCCATTCACTGTATCCCAATGCCCCACTGACTGTTTCTCAATGCCCCACTGACTGTTTCCCAATGCCTCACTGTATCCTGTGCCCCCACATACTGTGCTACCAGCCAGGATCAGAGGTCCGAGGTGACATGCAAAGAGGATGCTGCTCTGTAGTGCAGTGCCGCTCAGGCTGCAGATGTCTCGCTGTACTCACCACTCCCAGCCGCATGCACTTACCTCAGACCTGCACCCCAGGCAGCCTGTCCTGTCAGCGATCACAGTACATAGTAGCGAGCAGTGAAGGCCCGAGGTGACCACATGCGGGGAGGCGGGTGAGCGGAGAGGGGTGAGCAGCAGAGTGGAGGCGGAGTGGAGTGGGAGGGGGATGAGCGGCAGAGTGGGGAGCAGCCCGCCAGAATCAGTTACGGTGCAATTACCGCTGCCTGGCACCGGTCCTCACCCCATCCATCCCGGTGGGTGACAGGGTGAAAGTGGAGCACACAGCATACGCTGTGAGATCCACAAAGATGGCGCTGATCTCCTCTCTCTGCTGTGATCTGGACAACCCAGGGGGCTTGTCCAAATGACAGCAGACATTGTTTCTGTGTTAAGTATATGGTCGCAGTCAGACAACGGTCTTCTACGCACATGGGGCTGCCATAAAGGAGGTAAGTAATTGTCGTTACTCACAGCAAATCCAAGATTTTTTGGGAGTGCTACCTGTTATTTTTTCAGATAGATAGATAGATAGAATGGGAGCAATGAATAATGTGCACACTTTAAAAAAAAATGCTTTTTATCGTACAAAGTACAACAAATATTATACACAGGGCACATATTGAATTGTTTTGCCTTGCCTACCTATTTATCTCTCGGATCGGTCTTACATAGATAATTAAATAGAGTATATTTCTACATTTATAATATATATATATATATTCCGGCTGAAATATAACATGACTTTCTAAAAAAAAATATTCAAATTGTCTCTCCAGGGAGGAAGGAGACAAACTCTAGTGCCACCTATTGGAAGTAATAATCGTAAAAGTCAAAAGTGGCTTTTTAACAAGCCCACTAAAAAAATTTGCTATCATTTTCTGCTATTTAGTAGTGTTGTTATTTTTTGGTTTGTGCTTTCTTTATTGCTAATTAGAAATATGTTTCCTGCAAATTGAACTTTCCATCTAATGAAACCATTTCATTTATAGGACACTGAAACTAGTCACCCCCGACTTATCAAAAATGATGTAGACAAACATTAATTCAGGTCAGCTGCAATATAAACTCTCATATTGTAATTAACCATAGTTGTGTAAGAAGCCATGTCAGAACACGTCGGTCTACGGTGGTAGCCAAGTGGCTTATTCCATTGTGGGTTGATGTGTCCATCACCAGTAAGCAATGCCAGATAGAGATAGCAGAACATTGAGCCTAAATTTATCTGATCAGGTTTCAGAATTGGAAGCTTGTACAGATATATAGCCACTTATTTTTGTTCTTGGCTCAAGAAATCCTAAGATAAGTATGTGATGACCAGCTGTAAAAAAAACAAAAAAAAACAATACAAAACCTGATTTTATGATATTGTTGTAGAACTCCTTGATTTTTATTTTCCTGCCTTAATAGTCATAAAATATCATCACTCATTATCTGGTATAAGGTAAAATTTCAGTTTTTTTGAGACAAATCAATATCCAGTACCCAAACCAAGGTCCACATCAGATATCTGTGGCCACTGGATGGGAACACTAAGAACCAGCTGCTACCTGGCAGCACCTCCTCCGGTTCCTTATTTGAGTTGCGGACTTTCTTTAATTAGCAGCCGAATTATAGGGTTACTATCCGGCTGCCACATATTACTATCATAGCTACTGGACCAGGTCTTGTAATTCGATTCACATTAACTCTTTTCTGCCACCAAAATCATCTTTACATTGATGGCATAGACATATTGTAGAACTGAAAAATAGTCACTTGGAGGAATTGTCCTCTACCAGGCAAAACACAGAAATCAGTGCCAAAAATTACCAGATTATTACGAGCAGAAAACAATAATGTTACCTCAGTTCAATCCCTCTACTTGAGGCAAGGTTATTTTCTTGGTTGAATACCCCCTCAGACTCTTTGTGACATCTGTAGAAATGATCATCGGGAGAAGAAAAGGTGAGCTCTACTATGAGCAGTCTTGGACTGGCCGACCGGAGAAATGGTGAATTTCCCGGTGGGCCCCACCCTCCTATATGAGCAGTACTTGGCACGATACACTTGATTTACTATATACAGACCATACAGGTGGCATCTCATTATTCATGTAACAAACTTCTCAGTTTAATATTTTATAAATTTGGGAAATGCTGGTAATGTAATAATTGTTAATAACTGAACAGTGGACCGAGAGAATCAATTGTTACTGGTTGGCTCTTGGCACCCAAGTCCAACACTGACCATGAGTCTTGTGTTAAGCCAACAGGAAAGCATCCTGAAAAAATTCATGTGTGGGGGCTTTTGATCCATGAGTGGGCGCTCACAATTTTGCCCGTGAACACTGTCATGAATAAAGAATGGGATCTAAACATACTCCAAGTGCTATTTTATACAACAATGCAGGTGAAATTTGGTGATGATGATACTTTATCCAGCATGATGGAGACCATGTCACAGGGCAAAAGTGATAAAGTGTTTCAGGAGCAATACGTTGAAATTTTGTGTCAATGGCCTGAATGTTCCTCTGATCTCAATACTATTGAGAACCTAAGATTAGTCCTCAAAAAGTTGGTGGACAAACAAAAATGGTGATAAATGTTACATTTGGAGAGGTGTCAACCACTGACAAGAAAAAAATGTATTGTCATCATGTCAGGGCAAATTGCAGAATAAGAGTAATAAAAGTAGTAAGGGTAAACACTGTAAATATTAAGTTTTGCATAAACATGATATGTAAAGTCTTAAAACTTATGAAATGCTTCTAATTGTACTTCAATAACCATTGAAGACTATGACTAAAAGATCTAAAAAAAAAAATGAAGCAGCAAACTATCAGAAAACAAAATATTGCATCGGTCTCAAAATTGTGTAGGTTCTCAAAGTATGTTTACAGTAGAGTCCAGTAAGGTATAATTGCAAAGGTGTGAATTTGACTTTTTTTCTGGCTCTAGTTCACACTATAGTAGCACTGCATGACCATTGGGTATGGTTGTAAATAGCCACAGTGATATACCATGTTTCCCCCCAAAAAAGACAGTGTTTATTATTTTTTCCTCCGACAGATGTGCTAAGGCTTATGTGGAGAACCCCACGGGGTCTGGGGAATACCTGTCACTGGGCTGGTGAGGGTCAGGGGATGTCACGGGTGGCCCTGCTTGGTTTCGTGACCCCGAGGTGTCCACGAAGGGATGGATGATGGTAGGGAGATGAGGATGAAGAGGATGAAGTGGTTGAGGATGTTAGTAGTAGTTGTCTCGTGACGCCACCTGTGGTACACGGCCAGGGATTAGCTGCCGCTGCGGGTGCTGTCCTCTGGGGCGGATGGTATCGCAGCCGGGATGGTTTGGCTCCCCACAGGTAGAGCCTGGCCCCAGGGAAGGAAAATGGGGGTGGTGGCGACCGTTGGTGCCAGAGCGCCGGGCGATGGCAATAAAGGGCTGACTCAGTGGTTGTGGTTCAAGGTCTTTTACTCACAATCTGATTGTTACCCTTGGAGTGCTAGTCTCTGCCGTGATGGGCCCCAGCCAATCCCGGATAATTCGGAAGCCACCGCCAGTGTTCACACTGTATGTACTTTCTGGTCGGGGTCCCTCCAATCCCGTGTATGGAAAATGGAATAAGCGGGTGTTTCCTGCACTCTCCACAGACCCTGGAATCCCTGGAAGCTGTGAAGAGCCCGGGTTGAGCTGCCTGCTCCAAGCCACGAGTCTTTTAGTGCTCCCTGAAGTACAAAGGTGATGCCTGGACCGAGGTTCTGACTGTGCTCCTCACCCCAAGCTGTGCCCGGGGTCAACTGACTCAGTGTGGAGATGCCCCTTCCTTTTCCCCAAGTGGTGTCCGCTCCTTAGGTGGTTGTCCTAGTGACCGGGAAAGTCCCATTTCTTGTGATGCCACCCCCCCTACCTACCCTAGGCCAATTCCAGTGGGAAAGCACCTGTGTGTGGTTTGTGAATATGAGAAACACCAGTGATTAACCTCTGCCTTACCTGGGATGAGTACTGCACCCTAAGTGAGATGCAGTAACCTGTGGTGACTGAAGCCTCAGGGGCGCCACATATGTTCAAGGGATGTCTTATATTTTCCCATGGACAACAATCCACATTTATTCAAATATAATCAGATTTTGTGTTATCTGATTACTGGCTCAGATGCACATTTTCTAATCTGAGCTGCTATTCTCAAGGTTCAGAAACAGTCCTAGAGTGGAGGGTACATATCACTTTTAGAATGGTTTAAATTACCTGCTTAAATTAAATTATTCTCTATCTACTGCTAAGATTATCCCTAAAAGAAAGCCCCTAAAAGAATCATACTTGCCAGACACCAAACAATTAGAGTTGGCAAGTGAATGGGCTCTCACATAAAAATCTGTGTAGCTGTCAGGTCCCTCTGTGTTCTACATCAGTCGGCTCCCCCTGGTGACTGGAAGCAGTATCACTCACATGGAGTGATACTGGAACCTGATCTGATTGGGAGAGTTGCAGTGCAATACAGCTGGAACGGTGAGGGATCTGACAACTCTCTCTCTGTGAGAGCCCATCCACCATCGTCACTTTCCAACTGTAATTGTTTGGGGTCTGGTGAGTGCAATTTTTTTGGGGGGAGGTACTACTTTTTGGGGGGGAGGGGTGTCTGCTTTCTATTGAGGGTGTCTGCTTTCTTTAATGAAAAGTCCTTTTGTATTCTTTAACTTTTTAGCTGCTTGGACACTTCCTCATGAAACCGCAACTAGGGCTTATTTTTGGAGAAGGACTTCTATTTTAAGCATTCTCAAAAAAGCCCCAAAAATCCCATTTGGGCTTATTTTCGGGGTAGGTCTTTTTTTTGGGGGGGGGGCAGGAAAAGTTATCAAATGGCTGTTGAATATTTGTTTTCCTTTTTAGACTAGACTGAAAATCTGCAATTTGTTAGAAATCCTGTTAAAGAATAATGCCAGTGAAGAAGAGCCATATTTAATAACTGTAACGTGTCATTTGCACTAAATTATTTTTATACAATTTATTACAGTAACATCACTGCCATTCTGTATTTTATTATGTAATAGTTTACTTTTTATTTTACAATTTGCTATACCGCTGCTCTATGGTAAAATGCTTAAGATTCATGAGTTTGGCACAGTAACATTCACAGTAACAAACCTATAATAACAGCAGGATGGCTTCCTATGAGGTCTAGGAGGTGAGGGTGCTCAATCACAAACTACATTTTTTACAAAGTACTATTCTTCTAATTCTTCTTTAGGGAGCAGCTTCTTGGCAACATTTGGCACTCCAACTTCATGTGGCATCAAAGAAGGCCATGTTTTGCTTCCTTGTAAACCATTTTTGACGGATAATTCTAAAATTCCTAATTTTTCCAGATATATCTAAAAATATACTGTATATTAATAACCAATCTAAGTGGTCACTCCTTTGTTACAAGTATATTGAAAAATTCAGTTCACTAAGATTTTAATAACAACATGCCAAAAAACCCTTTTTGTTTTCATTGGTGTCAATTGCATATATCAAAGGGCATACGTTTGATTGTCCATTGAAAGTAGTTCAGCTGAATGCAATGTCCATGTATGATATGAAACTAGGCGGTGACTATTTTTTGATGATAGTTAGATACCACTCACCTTCTTCAGGAGAGATTATTCCTGAAGAAGGATAGGGGTATTTTTCCAAAATGCATTGAAATAAAATCACTTTGATGAAATTATAAACTGTCTCTCCCCCATGGCAGCACGATATTCATCCCTATCTATTCAACGCTCATCTTCTACTGCACATGGAGCTGCTGCAGCCATGCCATACAAATGCACCACAGTCAGTTGTGACTCACATGACTATGCAAGGTGAGCTCCCCTAGTTGATTAACCCCCCCAGGTACTATGTGGTAAGGCCCTATCTTTGTGTTTCTTGTCTTCCAGTTTTTTTTAGGTGATAGTTAGGACATAATACTTTCATCCGTACCCCTATTTTAACCAATTAAGACCCTATTGATCTTGTTTTTGACTTAGTTTCTCCATGTTTTTACATGAGGAATAGCAATATTTCTGGCCAATATATGACTTGTATCCTGCATGTTCCCAGTTTTCCAATCTATCTCTATCTCTAATTTGTAATCCATTGTGACTCCCCGGAAGAGATTAGCTGTAGAGATGTGTAAACTCCTGGAAGTCCGGTTCGACGGGTGCAGCTGAACCAAACCTCCACAGGTTCGGACTTGACCTGAGCTGCAATGGAAGTCGATGATTGGCAGTTAAGGTCTCCACCCACATACAGCCTGTCATAAGAAAAACAATTCCAGGGGAGGGTGGGTGGAGTTTTTCCATTTTTTTTGTTGCACTCTACACCCGATCACGCTGTTGTTACCCCCCAGTCTGAGTCATTAAAATGCTGCAAGCAGCTCACAGTGGGCTGAGCACTGAGCATACAGGAGCACAGCGATGCTCGTGTGAGTGGTCAGCATATGTAAAGCACCCAAGCTTCGAACTTGAAAAATGTGTTTTTTTGTAAAGGCGATGTTCGGCCCAAAAAATGAACGCCAAACATTGGATTCACTCATCTCTATTTAGCTAAAGTGATCTCTTCTGAATACAGTACAGGACACTAAGGTAGATTCCTGTTCTTCATTCCTTTGTTTAGTCCATAGGGGAAGTAACAACAACCTGGGGCATATTATGCAGCAGTGCTTGGTTGTCTTGATGAAATCAGCTCTGGGATGAGGTAAAAGACAATTTAGAAAGTTCCCCACAATGTTTCTATGTTTCTTTCTGCCTGTTTCCTCTCTCTGCTCTTCAATACTCCTCCCCTCTACTTCCCGTCTTTATAGAGCAGTGGTCCCCAAACGACCTGCACGCTCTTTAGTGCGGTATTCAAATCCCTCATGGTTCTGGGTCCCCATCTTACAGTGCTGCCTTCAACAGCAAATCAAATCCTAGATACACCTTGCACCACACCCACCAGACACACCAGTGGACGGCTTAAGCGGAATAAGGTCGCCCACCTAGGGGTCAGGAAGGGGAGGTGAGGAGTGAAGAAGTGGAGTAGTACAGTGGAGGAGGTTGGGAGCAGAGGCTCCCAGGAGAAGCTGTCTAGGTTGCAGACGGTGGTCTGGACCTAGAGGAGTCGGACCCCCGGTCGCAGGGGATTGAGGCTAGGTGCCTGGATCTGTCAAAGAGTACGGTCAGCAGCCTGGTCCTATCACCAGCCCGGGACCTAAGGCTAGGCGGGGTACACGGATCTTAGGTCGGGGAGAAGCTTCAGGCAACCCGGCAATTAACCTGCGGAGAGCGGAGCCTTTATGGACTGTTCCCACTAGCTACAGAATCGGGTCACTAGCACAGCGAGGGGGATAGGGCCTTCCATACAAGCAGCCCACTGCAATCCCAAGCATGAGCCCTGAGAGCAGGCTCCCACACTTAGCCACAGTGGGGAGCGGGGCCCAGCCAGTTCCAGACTACCAGGCCACTACGGTGAATTTAAACTTTGTGCCAGGAGGCAGGTCATGGATCACCAGGCAGCACTGCAGGGGACGGGACCCGGATGAGCTCCCCTTTGAGAAGCAGCGGCACCCAGAGACTTGGTTTACCCGGTTGTCAGCGTCTGCTTATTGGCTGAGTAAGTACCTGAGTGATTTCCCCTTCCCGGCACCCAGTAGCACCATCCAGAGTCCCGGGGCCTACCCCTACCCGTGGAGGGTAACAACACCTTGCTGCCCCACTCCATCACCCCGGGTACTCCCAAAGGCAGAGGCGGTACTCCCAGTTACCGCACACCACGAGTGGCATCACGAACTATAACTCCCCTGTAAATACCCCCTTTTACTTTAGAATGTGGCCCCTAAGACCCCGGGTCCGGAGATCCTTGAGCCACGAACGGACACTATCTCGGATCTGAGCGGTTCGATCCGCTGCTGGGGCGGCACACATGCTAAATCCAGATCCCACCCCCCCTCACAGTAGTGACACCCATAGCTCCCATAAGAAGTACAATAATAGTTAAACCTTTTCCATAGAAATCACACCCAGGCACTATACCAAAATCGAGGGGTCCCCACAATACCTCCATTCAGTATTATTGCAACAAACGCTCCCATCACACTTTACATCCGTCACATGCAGCTTAAAGCACCTCCTCTGACAGATAACATCATCCCATTTCCAGTATACCCTACTTAAATTATCTCTAAAGGTCAGTATAAGTTCTTCAGTGCGGGGCTACTCATAAAAATCACAAAGAGACCTGCTTTTAATAGCTGTTTGCTAAACCAGGTGCGAGCCACACATGATGGGCCTGCAAGCCACATATGGCTCCTGAGCCACATGTTAGGGACACATGATATAGAGTATAATATGCTATGTCACATCACACTACAATGAGCCTGCAGTCAGTCTTGCCTGAATAAAACTAATTTGATCAGGTTTTTTTTCTGAGTGGATAACAAAATCAGGAGTTAGGGGGAAGGGGGGGAGATTTGGTTTGCAAGGCTTATTTCTCTAATGTAATATATATTACAAAGTTTCTAAAATTCACCTGTACAATTAAGTCATACAAAGTTGGTAGAAAGTACAGTTCCATTTTAAAGACTGAGGTAACCAAAATAAATGACTAAACTGCACTTCACAAGAGGCCCATCTGCTATGTTGGAAGGTCAATGTAAAGAACGCAAATCATTTCATGAAAAGCATTTGTGTAAATTCTGTACGACTCTTGAAACACACCAGGCCTCCTTTTGCTACCTATGTTCACATGCCTATTTTAATTGGCAGTTGACAGGGGTCATTATGATTAGAGATGAGCGAACCCGAGGTTCAGTTTTCAAACCGAACACCAACTGAAAAAACAGAGCTTGAGTTCGGAGTTTGGATGCTTTATATGCAAACTTAACTTGCATGAGCATCGTTGTTCTCAGGTACGCTTGGTGCTCAGCCCCGTCCAAGCAGCTTGCAGTGTTTCAAAGGCTTGCAAAAAAAGAAAAAGTTTGAAAAAAACCTGCCCATCCTCCCTCGGAAGTGATCTGCTTATGGCTGGCTGTATGTGGCCGGAGACTCAAATTGCCAATCAGTGATACTGACCCTCCTCGGGCCAGGTTCAGACCAAAGGAGGTTCGGTTTGTTTGCTGCTAGTGAAAGGAACCTCCAAAGGTTCGTTCATCTTTAAATATGACCACTCTGGTATATGGCCGTGCAGTCCTATACATAGCAAGATGCAATGCATTGGAAAGGTACTGAGTAATCGAAACGTTGCCACGCCACAAGAGCTAATAAGGTCATTTTTTTTCTTCTGCAAATAATTGAGTACTGTCTGCATTCTCATGTTTTCTATGTAGATATATATATATATATATACACTGTATATATACTGTCAGACTTTTTTTACCATTTCTTTAGCATTAGCTCTGATTGTGGCGTGCTTACATTTCATTGAAAGACTTTTCTCTTGTAAGTAGAAAAGGACTTACACAAAGCAAAGGAGGATAGAAGAACAATCAAGAAAGGGAGCAGTAAAGAAGTAAGAGGCATGTACAAGCCTTCATACTCTCTCTTTTCAGTAGAACGTGTCCCCTTTGTAGTGTTAATTATTTGTTCAAGCAGGATAACAGGACTAGCCTATTATATCCTTCATAAAAAGCGGTATAGACTCTCTACCGATCAGCTATGAATTAGCAAACATGATACCAAGAAATAGAGAGAGAGGGAGAGACAGAAAGAGACAGAGGAGGGGGAAAAGCACCATAAAAAAATTCATTAATATCGTTAGGGATTAGAACACTGATTAAAGTGCAGCTGTTAGCATATGCAAATGAGTGATAGACATTTATCAGAGGCAATGCATGTTGCCTTATAGCTGAAAAGCTTCACGAATGGTTTCGAGCTGATTAAAAGAGTTTTAAGTTTCCAAGGATTTTCTGTTTAGCGGGTAGATGGGGAGGGGGAATTAGGAAGAAAAAAATAGCAATTTAACTTACGTATACCCTCCTTTAGCTAAATTGCTTAAAGTGGTTTCTTAACTCTACTTTGCATTGAGATATTAACTCCTGCACTAAATTCTGAATTTCAGATTTTTTTTGCTAGACGATTTTGATTGCATTGAATAAGTTTCATTCTAAGAATGTGCAATTCTACAGTATATGTAATTGTATAGTATATGTAATTCTACAATATATGTGATTCTACAGTATACAGTATGTAATTCTACAGTATATGTGATTCTACAGTATAATATGTAATTCTACAATATATGCAATTCTACAGTATATGTAATTGTATAGTATATGTGAGACTACAGTATATGCAATTCTACAGTATAATATGAAATTCTACAGTATATGTGATTCTATAGTATATGCAATTCTACAGTATAATATGTAATTCTATAGTATATGCAATTCTACAGTATAATATGTAATTCTATAGTATATGTAATTCTATAGTATATGTGAGTCTACAGTATATGTAATTCTACAGTATAATATGTAATTCTATAGTATATGTAATTCTATAGTATATGCAATTCTACAGTATACGAACTCTACAGTATACGTAATTCTACAGTATACGTAATTCTATAGTATATGCAATTCCACAGTATATTTAATTCTACAGTTCATGTACTGTAATTGTAAAGTATATGTAATTCTACAACATATGTAATTCTACAGTATATGTAATTCTACAGTAAATGTATTTCTACAATATATTAAATTCTACAATATATGTAATTCTATAGTATATGTAATTCTACAGTATATGGAATTCTACAGTATATGTGATTCTATAGTACTGTATATGCAACTCTACATTATATGCAATTCTACATTATATGGAATTCTACAGTCATTTAAGTGTTTAAAATGATACACGAATGAGTTAAACTTCATCAAACAGTTGAATGGTTTCCCATTCCGCTAAAGGCCTCAGTATTTCATCATTTTATGGAAGTTATCGATTACGCTTACACAGTAGTTACTACTGTTTATGGGGTTTTTTTATGCTTTAGTATTAAAGAATTGATTAATTGGAAACATTAGTAATAAAACACTTTGTATCCCTGACAGGAAAAACAGAGCTCTCAGAATAAAAGGAGACAGTGAAACAGACTCTCCAAAGCATAGGTAGAATATATGTAAAGTTAAAGGAGTTGTCCAGTGGCTTACTGCCAATAGAGGCAGGACACGGGGCGGCAGTGGGGTCCATGAGTCGGAAGGCCAGGTGCCAGTGACGACTGCAAGCATGCCCACTCCTGCTCGTTTATTTGAATCGGCATCCAGGATGCTGATACAGTTGAAAACAATGAGAACAGGGAGCGCTCCGCTGACGCTCACTCCTTCATCATCCCCCCTCGACGTCTGATGTCTCAGCACAGCAAACATGATGACATCACTACAGCTCACCCACTAGGCTGAGATGAACAGAGCTGTATGTAGACCTCTTTCCAAGGAGCCTGTAGCAGCGGGGAACAATGGGAGGTGGGTAGTTATTGATTTATTTTTAATTAATGAGTACACTGGTGGCCATAAAACTATACTGCTCACTGTCCCCTCCCACCAAGCTGTCTAGTCCCCTGGACTGGCTCCGCCCTCTAGGTGGCCATCCCTTTTGTGTCTGACTAGCCAATTACCTCTGGTGTGAGTGGAAACTGGGATTTTTGGTGTGTGCAATGTCACTGGCACTGGTGTTTCATGTCCCTGGGGGTAGGCCCTGCATCCTGGTGAGGATGCAGTACCTAGTAGAGTTCTGAGTGGTTCAGGGGCGCTGAGGGTGCAATATTCTATTTTAAGGACTATGGAGCATGGAGTGTGCATTATACTATATAGAGGATTAAGGGGGGTGCCTTATTTTATATGGAGGACTATGGGGTGTGCATTATACTATATAGAGGGCTATGAGGGTGCATTATTCTATATGGAGAAATATAGGGGTGGATTATGCTATATGGAGGACTATAAGGGGTGCATTTTTTTATATGGAGGACTATGGTGTGTACATTTTACTATATGGAGGAGTATGTGGGTGCATTGTTCTAAATGGACTATGGGAGGCGCATTTTACTACATGGAGGACTATAGAGGGTGCATTATTCTATATGTAGACCTATGAGGGGCTCCATTTTACTATATGGAAGGTTATGTGGAGACGTTTATACATTATCGAGGGCTCTTTGAGGACCATTATACTGTATGCAAGCAATTATTCAGTGTGGGGGTACATCATACTGTGTGGAGGGCTGCGTGGGGACCATTATGCTGTTTGGAGGGCTAGTGGAGGCCATTATAAAGTGTGAAGAGGTGCGTGAGCTATTATACTGTATGTAATCCAATTATACTGCATGGAGGGCTATGCAGGGGTCATATTTCGGGGGAATCATATTATGTTGGGTTCACCATACTTTACCGGGGCAGATGATGAGGGTACAGTAGAGCCATCATATTGTGTGTGTGGAGGGTAGGGTGTCAGAATTCACTCTTTGGGTATCATACAGAGTTTGTGGGAAATTTTTTTTGGCATCACACTTTATTGGTGCAATGAAAGGAGAATCTAGGGGCTTCAATAGGAGGAAAGTTACTTTGTAAGGGCTGCAAAGTTGTGAAATATTTTCCTATGTGACCCAACCACATAATAATTTTTTATTATTATTTATTTGGGGGAAGGGGTTCAATTAAAATTTCTGCTACAGGGCCCCATAATTTCTATGTAAGCCCTGGGGTTGTCTATTTAAAAAAAGGGTGTAAAGATAGGAAATGCTTACAATAGCAAAATAAGCATTAAAGGGTTGTCCCATGAACTAAGAACCTTTTAATTAATAGATCTTGGAAATAAGTTCCACAATTGGATGTCTTAAAAAATGTTCTTATGCTAAGATAACATTATAAATGTGCTCCTGCTATGTGCTGTGTAATGGCCGTGTCTGACCGTGCATAGCTGCATCACTTCATGTTTGGCACATAGCACAGCTCCTGTTCTGGGGGGACATAAGTCACCTATGATAAGTGAGCTGAGCATACTGATGAAACAGCAGGAGCTAAAGCTGCTGCTTTCTGAAGAAACATATATCCCTGCCTAAGGTAACACATTTTCCTTACATCTACTGTTGAATTATATATTCTTATACTGAAACACATTCCCCTTCCTGAAATATCACATTTCCCTGTCTGTTTTATCACAGGAGTGAATGTCTCTGCCAAATCACAAGGCCTATCATCATAAAATAAGTGAATGACATATAAACTCAGTGACCATTGGAGCTCCTATGTCACAGACTTGATTTATGATGAGCTCAGAGGGCTGAAGATGCAGGAAGGAAAATGTGTTACTTCAGGTAGAGAAATTATGCGATCACTGGGCGCCCATGTGTTACCATGATAGCGCAGGGTCAGATGATGAACCCTGATTCTGTTATGAGTCACTTCATGTGAGAATAAAGCGGTGGCTCTCACAGGAACACAGCATTTCTCCTGATCAGAGCATTGCTACGGCATTGTTTTGATCAGCACAAGTGACCGCTGTGTACAGTCATAACGTCCCCTAGGGGAACTAGTTAAATCAGTAAAAAAATGTTAAAAAGTTTTAAAATACAAAAAAAATAAAAAAATCGCCACAACGTTCAAATAACCCCCTTTTGCATCATTGAAAATGAAACAATTAAAAAAATAAAAATTACACATATTTTGTATGGCCGTATTTAGAAATTACCGATCTATCAAAATATAAAATCGATTAATTTGATCGCTACACAGAGTAGCAAGAAAAAAAATTCCAAATGCCAAAATTAAGTTGTTTTGGTTGCTGCAACATTAGAATAACATATGATAACAGGTGATCAAAGAATCATCTCTACATAAAAAGGGTATAAATAAAAAACATCAGCTCAAGACACAAAAAATATGCCATTGCTGAGCCTCAGATCCCAAAAAATTAGAACTCTACAGGTCTCGGAAAATGGCGACAAAAGCACAAATCTTTTTTAGACAAACTACTGATTTTTTTTTTCATCACGTAGATAAAAGTAAAACTATTCATGTTTGGTATCTATGTACTCGTACTTACCTGGGAATCATATTGCCTGGTCAGCTTTACCATATAGTGAACATGGTGAATGAAAAAAGACTATATTACTTACCGGTAATGGGATTTTCCAGAGTCCACGACAGCACCCACAAGAGAGGGATCCGCCCCCTTCAGGACAGGAAACCTACAAATAAAAAGGGGCGGTCCCCCTCCCTCATCAGATAGTTTCAGAGAATGTGAGAGGAACCGCCATGGATTAGTAACAAGGTAAGAAAAAAGAGAAACAACACCACAGGGTGAAAAAGAAAAAAGGGCAGGGGTGTAAAGGGTGCTGTCGTGGACTCTGGAAAATCCCATTACCGGTAAGTAATATAGTCTTTTCCTTTCGCCACGACAGCACCCACGAGAGACTTGGAGAGAGAATACACTTAGGTAGGGATAACCATCTGAAGGACCGATCTCCCAAAAGCAAGGTCTGAGGAGGAAGAAAGGTCCAGCTGGTAGTGTTTGTAAAAGGTAGAGGGGGAGGACCAGGTGGCAGCCTTACAAATACTGTCGATGGAGACATCCGCCATGGCAGCCCAAGAGGAGGCCATCGCCCTAGTAGAGTGAGCTTGTACAGGGGAAGGAAGAGGCTCTTGCTTCATCTCATATGCAATGGAAATGGCATCTCGCATCCATCGGGCCAAGGAATGCTTCGTCACCTGACGACCACGTCTGGAACCCTGAAAGGCAACAAACAAAGCCCTATCCTGCCGCCAAGGAGCTGTCCGAGATATATAAGCTAGAACGGTTTCCCTGACGTCTAGGGTGTGAAACCGGCATTCTTCTGGTGTGGTAGGGACAGGAAAGAAGGAAGGGAGGACGATTTCTGCACTACTGTGGAACTGGGAAGCTACTTTAGGCAAATAAGCCGGGTCCGTTTTGAGGACAATACGATCTGGAAAAATCCTAAGGAAGGGAGGATCCACGGACAGAGCCTGAAGATCGCTAACACGATGGGCAGAAGTGAGCGCGACTAAGAGGCAGGTTTTAAGGGACAGTAATTTGTCAGACGCCGAGGTGAGCGGTTCAAAGGGTGGAAGGGTCAGGGCATCCAGAACTAGAGTGAGATCCCAGGGGGGCGGGCAGGTGAGACGGAGCGGCTGACCGCGGTCACACGCCTTGATGAAACGCATGACCCACCTATTACCAGCAACATTGGAATTGTAGAGGGCGCCCAGGGCAGACACATGAACTTTGAGGGTACTGACTGAAAGACCCATATCCCGTCCAGACTGGAGAAATTCCAGAATAGAGGGGATCGGGACTACAGAAGGCGAGGAATCAGGGAAGGAGGCAAGGAACAGTTTCCATACTCGACCATACTGACGGGTGGTTACCGGCTTCCTACTCTGCAGCAGGGTATCCACAAGGCGACTGGAAAACCCCCGGGAGGCTAGTAACGCCCTTTCAAATTCCATGCCATCAAGTGGAGTCCCTTGACGCGTGGATGAAGGAAAGGACCCTGTGACAGGAGGTCCGGTCGGGAGGGGAGAACCCAGGGGTCCATCACTGACATATGTCTCAGGAGGGAGAACCAGGGACGCCTGGGCCAGAAGGGAGCGATAAGGAGAATGCGAGCTTGATCTTCCCTGATCTTCTGAAGGACTGTAGGAAGGAGAATCATGGGAGGGAAGGCATAAGCAAGGCTGTACTGCCAAGGAACCTGAAGGGCATCCAGGACCGTCGGCTGATCTGCCCTGTTCAGGGAGCCAAATTGTTTCAACTGCCTGTTGTCTTTGGTAGCAAACAAGTCTATAACCGGCAGGCCCCAGCACTGCACGATTTGAGCAAAAACCTCCCGATGTAAGACCCATTCTCCCTGATGGAGAGTGTGACGGCTGAGGAAATCCGCTTTGACATTGTCCACCCCCCGGATGTGTACCGCAGAGAGGGACAAGAGATGAGTTTCGGCGAGTTCCAATAGGTGAACCGCCGTGGACATGAGGGAAGAGGACCTCGTCCCCCCTTGGCGGTTGATGTATGCAACTACCGTCTGATTGTCCGTACAGAGCCGTACATGGTTGCCCCTGAGGAGGGGAAGAAAGGACATCAGGACTTGACTGACCGCCATGAGTTCTTTCCGGTTGGATGACGCAGTTGACTCTTGAGCGGACCAAATACCTTGGGCCATAGAGTCCCCCGAGGTGAGCCCCCCACCCCCAGGGGCTGGCGTCCGTTGTGAGGAGACTGGTGGAGTGAACATGCCATTCCTTCCCCTTGGTTAAGTTCTCTTCCAGCAGCCACCAGGTCAGGGAAGCACGGGCAGTGTCTGTCAAGGTCAGAGGATGATCGAGGGACCCTGGATGGGATCTTGCAGCTGCCAGGACCTCCCACTGTAGCTGCCTGGAGTGAAGCTGGGCCCACTGGACAGCGGGGATACAGGAAGTCAGGGACCCCAACAGAGACATGGCGGACCGGAGAGAGAGTGACCTGTGACTCTGTGCGCATCGTACAATCCTCTGGATTTTGGCCACTTTGTCCGAAGGAAGAAAACAACGCTGTTGGCGGGAATCCAGGTGCATGTCTAGGAAAGACTGAAAGGTGGAGGGCGTGAGTCTAGATTTTTGTAGATTCAAAAGCCACCCGAGACGGCCCAGGGTCGACATAGCATGATGGAGGCGGAGGGAACATTGTGCCGCCGTGTTACCCACAACCAGTAGGTCATCCAATAAGGGACTATGAAAGTCTGGTGTTCGCGAAGGTGAGCAGTGACCTCAGCCATGATTTTAGTGAAAATCCGTGGGGCGAGGGAAACGCTGAAGGGCATGGCCGTGAATTGGAAATGGTGAACGGAGTCGTGAATGGAGAGTGCTACCCGGAGGTACTGCTGATAATGTGGGTGGACCGGGACGTGGTAATACGCATCTTTTAGATCAAGGACCGCCATGTAACAATTGGGGAAGAGCAATTTTATAGTGGTCAGGAGGGATTCCATTTTAAAAGGCCGGTATTTCAGAAAGAGATTAAGCTTCTTTAGATTAATTATGGTCCTAAATGACCCATCGGGTTTTGGTACTAAGAAAAGGGGGGAGTAAAACCCTCGGCCCCTCTGATGTAATGGGACTGGCGCAAGAACCTGCTTTTCCACGAGAGTGAGGACTGCCGACACCAGTGCGCGATGTTGACCCGCTGACCTTCTAGTGGGTGTAAGACAAAAAAATCGAGGAGGGAGGGAGGTGAATTCCAGCTGGAGACCCTGTGAGAGCAAATCCAGGATAAAGGAGCTAGAAGTGATGGTTGTCCAAACGACCGCAAAAAAACGGAGCCTGCCTCCCACCGGAAAACCCTCATCATTGTTTAGGGAACTTCCGACGGAAGGAAAGGTTGCCAAACAGAGCCCCCTTGGACCCAGAAGCTGGGTTGTCCGATCTGTCCCTGCGGTCAGGCCGGGTGGGCTGGAAACGACGTTTGCGATATGGGAGCCTAGAAGAAGGAGTAAATGCATAGGGAACCCCTTTTTACTATCACCAGCCTTGGTGAGTATGTCATCCAGCTGAGGACCAAAGAGGAACTCACCCTCACAGGGAAGTGCACACAGTCTCGATTTTGAGGATGTGTCCCCTTTCCACGACTTCAGCCAGAGAGCTCTCCGGGCTGCATTAGAAGACCCTGCTGCTCTGGCCGCCAGGCGGACAGAGTCGGCAGAAGCATCTGCCAGGTAATTAGCTGCGTCCTTGAGTAAGGGTAGCGAGGAAACAATCTTAACTCTGGAGGTGCCTGACTTAGGCTGCTTGTCTAAGTGATCTAGCCAGACTGAAAGGGACCTGGCAGTACATGTAGCAGAAATGGAGGGTTTCAGCGCCCCTGCAGAGGCTTCCCAGGTCTTTCGCAGGAAGGCATCTGATTTACGGTCTAGAGGATCTCGCAAGAATCCCATATCCTCGAAAGGCAGCGCTGACGTTTTGGAGGATTTTGCCACGGCCACATCCACTTTCGGTACTTTGCACCATTGAGACAAGTCCGCATCATCAAAGGGGAATCTTCGCTTTGAAGAAGATGGGAGAAACCCGCGATGATCCTGTTTCTGCCATTCCTTGCGAACAAGGGTTTTAAGGGCCTCATTCACAGGAAAAGACTTCCGCTTCTTCCAGACCAGCAAATAAAGTATGATCAGCTGATTTGGGGTTTTTTTCCTCTGCAATACCCATGGTTGATCGAACGGCCTTCACCAAGCCGTCCATCCCATCTAAGGAAAAACATGCTTTTCCAGCCTCGTCAGAAGAAGACGAGGAAGAGGCTGAAGAAGAATCACCCTGGCTTTCATCCGAGTCAGAAGACGGGGGAGAATCATGCTGGCGGTGAGTTTTCTTGTGTTTCTTAGACCCTTGAAGGGACTGAAGAGAAGCCTGAATCTCTGTACGGATTAGGTCCCGGAGATCCGGAGGGGGGATAGTAGAAGCCGGAGCCTCCTCCCGTATAGCTCGGATGCAGGGCCCACAAAGTCTTTGTATGTAGTCTTTAGGGAGGGGGCAAGCACACAGGGGGCATTCCTTATTATTAGCCTTAGCGGTGCACTTCCTAGGGGCCTGGAACAGAACCGGAAGGGAACATCAGTATAGGGGGACATTCACGAAGTTCACTCACCCATACCAGGAAAAGAACGGATACCGGCTTTGGAGGTGGAGACGAAGGCTTCGCCAGGCGGCCCTTAGAGGATGCAGAGTCTATACGGTCCTCCTTCCTCTTACGACCCGTGGAACTCCTGGTATCACTGGAGTCCTTATGTCCAGCATCCCTGGACGGAGAAGGGTCCCGGGATGGGGAGGCGCGTGGACTTCCCATCATGGAAAGGAATGGAGCACCTTGCCTGGCGATCCACTCTCCATTAATAGGGAAGCCCACCTTCCTCCACCCCGCCCCCCCTCCAAACGCTCCTGCATTTCCGGGCCACCGCCGTAGCAACGAGCGCTGATGCAGCAGGCCCCGGACACGCCCCCCCCCGCACGCGTACACGCCGCTGCAAGCACGCGGCGCAGAGGGAGCGCCGGACCCACCGCACACAGCAACTCACCGTTCAGCAGCGTTATCCGCGTCAGGAGGGATCCACGGGTGTCTCCATGCCATCCGTTCCTCCCGGAAGTGCTCCCGTACACTTCCGGGTCCCTGCAGTAGCGCGCGCGCGCTGACACGGCAGGCCCCGGACACGCCCCCCCGTGCACACGTGTTCCGCAACCCGGAAGAAGCAGGTACTGCGTCGGCACAGGGAGAGCCACCGGCCCCACCGCGTACAGCATACTCACCAGCGCGGTCCTGCAGGCGTCATTTCCCAGGTGGACAAGGCTGGACCAAAGGAAAGAGGACGAGGTGCACCGGAGGATGGAGTCCACGAGGGGAGCTCCACCGACCGTGCTTCCGGATCCTGAGCTCCGCCGTTCCCTTAGAGACCGCACGGACTCCACTGGACCCAGGTATGGTAGGTTCCGATCCATTCAGGACAGGAAACCAACTGATGAGGGAGGGGGACCGTCCCTTTTTATCTGTAGGTTTCCTGTCCTGAAGGGGGCGGATCCCTCTCTCGTGGGTGCTGTCGTGGCGAAAGGAAAATGTGGAATTTCACTTTTCTCGCAATTTTCTTCCCCATCTTCTAGTAGACTATATGGTAAAACAAATGATTGAATGTTGTCATTCAAAATACAACTCGTCCCACAAAAATTAAGCCATTATATGGCAATATTGACAAAAAAATAAAAAAGTTGTGGCTCTTGGCAAAAAGGGAGGAAAAAACGAAAATGAAAACCGGAAAAATCGCCCACGGGGGTGAAGGGGTTAAGCTTTAATGCTTCATCAGCACCTCAATTCTCATGGTTGACGTCCTGTATACAAGACATAACCTCTGCTATCAAGTACTGGCCTCTACGGTCTTGTGCCTTCTACCTTAGACTCACCAATGAGCCAAATGCTTGATGCAGGAGTTACATGTTGTAGAAAGAACATCGGCATTGTAGATTTTTTTTAACAAACAACCCTAGTAAGCAGTTGTACAGGCAGCGCTGGAGTCCCAGGTTAGTAAATGATAAATAATACTTAATTTCTAATTTTGAAACAAAGTATTAACTGGTTCCTGTCCCGTTACAAAAAGGTATGTAGCAGTTGGTTGCCAGTTCCTACTTTGTGTCATGGTCTCAAGAGTGCTGTAAGTGCTCCCATGATAGCTAGTCATATTGTTACATTCAGACAACCCATACCTTCTTTTTTATACAGTGCTCAGCATCAATGAGTACACCCCCTTTGAAAAGTAAGATTTCAATCAATATCTCACTGAACTCAAGACCAAAAAGGTAAATCATATTCTGATGTATCAATTTCCTCCCATTCCCCCCCTTTTGACAAAACAGAGTAATATAGAAAAATGTTTAACCCATAACATGAAATTAAGGTTTTGCTGTCTATTCATGCACTGATGATGGTTCTAGTGATGTATTATTGTACCGATGATAGGTTGTGGTGCTGTTTTCCTGTATTGATGGTGGTTCTGGTGCTGTATTATTCATGTACTGATATCCTGCATTTCTGTGATGTTATTGTGTCTAATCCTGCATACATGTATCAATACATAACTTGTCAGATGACAGGCTACATTGCTATGTCAATTTAAAGGTGTCGTCTGACAAAGCAAGGATTACTACATCTGTTTTTATGTTAAGATAATTACACCTTTGTTTTTGAAGGCCCCTGTTGCTGCCATTTTGGCTCTCCTGTTAAGTTCAGTCACAAGAGTTCATGATTCGTCTTACAATAGTATTGCAGTCTATTGTTTTAGCAATCAGACAATCATAGGTTCAAGTCTCCTAAGTAGACTAAAAAATCAAGTAAAAATTTTTTTTTAAAAAAATATAAAGATGAGAATCACTCCCTTGCATTGCCTCTCATTAAAAATAAGGAAATAAAAAATAATTATATTTGATATCATCTGCAAAGTTTGGTCTATCAGAATGATCAAAATATAAAATTAGTATAAAAGTGGAAAATAAATAAAAAATGACAGAACCCTTTGTGTCACTCTACTTCCCTTATACCATCTTATACCATACATTAAAAAGTGTTAAAACGTCATATGTACCCCAAATTGGTATTAATGAATGTGCCAGCTCATCATGCATAGGACAAGTCATCACACAACTCCACAGGTGAAGACAAAAAAAAAAAAATAAAATGTATATATATATATATATATATATATATTACACTGCTCAAAAAAGTAAAGAGAACACTTAACCAACCGAATATAGCTCCGAGTTAATCAAACTTCTGTGAAATAACACTGTCCACTAAGGAAGCAACACTGATTGACAATCAATGTCACATGCTGTTGCGTAAATGGCATAGACATCAGATGGAAATTATTTGCAATTATCAAGACACACTCAATAGAGGAGTGTTTCTGCCGGTGGAGACCACAGACCACATCTCAGTACCAATGCTTTCTGGCTGATGTTTTGGTCACTTTTGAATGTTGGTTGTGCTCTCACTCTCGTGGTAGCATGAGACGGACTCTACAACCCACACAAGTGGCACAGGTAGTGCAGCTCTTCCAGGATGGCACATTAATACGAGCTGTGGCAAGAAGGTTTGCAGTGACTCTCAGCGTAGTGTCCAGAAGATGAAGGCACTTCCAGGTGACAGGCCAGTGTAAGGGGTGGACGGACCCCTAGTGTGGAGAAGACGTTTTCCCCCCCTGAAGACGCCACAGGAGTATGGTGGCACATTGTACAATGTTGTGTGTTATGTACGGTTCTTCCCCCCCCCTAGGTGCCAGTGTAGTGAGTGGTTCCCCTGGTAACAGTGACAGGGAAGGAAGGGGCAGGGCAGCCTAGGAGGGAAGAGAAGGGGGGTTGGGCTCTGAATGCAGGGCAGTGTGCTGGGAATGTAACAGGAGAGAGCTGAGGAGAAGTGCCGGGGCAGAGTGCAGGAGTGGGTGCTGTGGCAGTGGAGCGGAGAAGTTGGAGCTAATCCGGAGCCGGTAGTGAGTACTGGAGCCGTCCCCTAGTTCAATACAAATCCCTGGGAAAGGGCTGGACTAAAATCGGGATAGGAGTACCACTGCTAGGGGGATAACAATTGGCCCCTGCAGGCAAAGGAAAGTGCCCGTAGAGAAAAAGGAAACCGTTTTTGTAGAAAAGGACTTGTAACTTGTAACGTACTAAAGTAAGCCTGCTGCAAACAAAAAGATGGAAGCTTTGTTTAATAAAACGGTGTTTGGTTTACCCGCTGCCTGCAATTGTCTCTTTCCTGAAAGTGAAGAAGGAGCTGGATAGCACAGAAGGAACGCTGTCATGAATGGGCCCCATGCATCCACACTCTGCCCCAACAACACACCTGCTTTGCAAGTGACGGTCGGGCCGGGGTTCAGCCTCCGGCCCACAAGGCGAGGGGACCCGACTACACCCCCTGAGGCGCCCCCTGCCCCTGTTACACCAGTACACCAGGAGACAGGCCAGTACACCAGGAGACGTGGAGGGGGCCGTAGGAGGGCAACAAACTAGCAGCAGGACCTCTACCTCCGCCTTTGTGCAAGGAGGAGCAGTAGGAGCACTGCCAGAGCCCTGCAAAATGACCTCCAGCAGGCCACAAATGTGCATGTGTCTGCACAAACCGATAGAAACCGATGGAATGAGGGCCTGACATTCCCAGATTGGGGTTGTACTCACTGCCCAACACCGTGTAAGACGCTTGGCATTTGTCACAGAACACCAGGATTGGCAAATTCGTCAATGGTTCCCTGTGCTCTTCACAGATGAAAGCAGGTTCACACTGAGCACATGTGACAGATGTGACAGAGTCTGGAGACGCCGTGGAGAGCGATCTGCTGCCTGTAACATGCTTCAGTATGACCGGTTTGGCAGTGGGTCAATAATGGTGTGGGGTGACATTTTTTTGATGGCTGCACAGCCCTCCATGTGCTCTCCAGAGGTAGCCTGACTGCCATTAGGTACCGAGATGAGATCCTCAGACCCCTAGTGAGACCATATGCTAGTGTAGTTGGCCCTGGGTTCCTCCTAATGCAGGACAATGCCATACCTCATGTGGCTGTAGTATGTCAGCAGTTCCTGCAAGATGAAGGCATTGAATGTATGGACTGGGCCATCCGTTCCCCAGACCTGAATCCGATTGAGAACATCTGGGACATCATGTCTTGCTCCATCCAACGTCACATTGCACCACAGACTGTCCAGGAGTTGGCGGATGCTTTAGTCCAGGTCTGGGAGGAGATCCCTCAGGAGACCATATGCAACCTTCTCAGGAGCATGCACAGGCCTTGTAGGGAAGTCATACAGGCACGTAGAGGCCACATGCAATGCTGACCCTCATTTTGAGTTGTATCTACTTTAATTTTGTCTTGTTTTGTTTTTCATTTTGAATTGCTTCCAGTTTCATTTTCTGTGTCTTCAAATCCAGGCCTCCATTGGTTAAATCATTTGATTTCAATTGATGATTTTTCTGTGATTTTGTTGTCAGCACATTCAACTTTGTACAGGGCAAAGTATTCAATGAGAACATTTCATTCATTCAGAGCTAGGACATGTTATTTGAGGGCTCCCTTTAATTTTTTGAGCAGTGTATATATGTATATATATATATATATATATATATATATATATATATATATACATACACCCACCGTATTTTTCGGACTATAAGACGCACCAGACTATAAGACGCACCCTGGTTTTAGAGGGGGAAAATATGAAAATAAAGCTTTAAGCAAAAAAATGTGGGCATGACACACTGTTATTGGGCGAGGATCTGCTGCTGACACTGTTATGGGGGTAATGTCCCCAAATTCTCTACTAAGGTACCCCATCCTGGTAATGATCCTCCTGCCTTGTATATGATCCTGCTATAAACCCCCATCCTGCTCATATACCCCCATCCTGCTCATATACCCCTATCTTGCTGATATACCAGCATCCTGCTCATATTCTCCCATTCTGTTCATATACCCCATCCTGTTCATATACCCCCATTCTATTGATACACCCCCCCATCCATCCTGCTCATATACTCCCATCCTGTTCATATACCCCCATCCTGTTCATATACCTCCATCCTGTTCATATACCCCCATCCTGTTCATATACCCCCCATCCATCCTGCTCATATACTCCCATCCTGTTCATATACCCTCATCCTGTTCATATACCCCCATCCATCCTGTTCATATACTCCCATCCTGTTCATATAGCCCCCATCCTGTTCATATACTCCCATCCTGTTCATATACCCCCATCCTGTTCATATACCCCCCATCCTGTTCATATACCCCCCATCCATCCTGCTCATATACTCCCATCCTGCTATATGCCCCCATCATGCTCATATACCATCCTGGTATATGGCCTGTATCCTATAGCACAGAGAAAAAAAATAAACGTTTATACTCACCTTTTCTTCACTCCCTGCATCACCGATCATATCTTCCTCTCTGCGCCACTGACCTGTGTGTGTGCAGCCGTTCCCCTGCAGCACGCGATCTCTTCCTGTCTGTGCCGATCAGCTGATCAACACAGATCAGCTGACCGGCACAGACAGGAAGACATCGCGTGCTGCAGGGGGACGGCTCCACACACGGGGACGGGTGAGTACACTGATTCACTGCCCCCCGCGCTGATGATGACGCACGGGGAGCAGTGAATACAGCCGCACATGATCACTCCAGACTGTAATTGCCAGGGGTGATCATGCGGACCGGCTCTTTACTATGCGCGCGTCCCCGCTCGTCCTCCCGCCCACCTGTCAGCGCCGGCTTCTGCGCTGAGAAATGGGCGGGAGGATGGGCGTGCATATGTAATGAGTGGGCCCATGTGGTCACGGCAGGCGCTGCTGCCTGCTCGTGCCCCCGATGACCCGCTCCACCGCAGCACCCTCATTCCCGGCCGCAGCCCTATAGTCAGACCATAAGACGCACCCCCAACTTTCCCCCAACATTTGGGGGAAAAAAAGTGCGTCTTATGGTCCGAAAAATACGGTATATATATATTTATATATATATAGCTACAGTGCCTTGCGAAAGTATTCGGCTCCCTTGAATTTTTCAACCTTCTCTCACATTTCAGGCTTCAAACAAAGATAAAAATTTTAATGTTATGGTAAAGAATCAACAAGTGGGACACAATTGTGAAGGTGAACGAAATTTATTGCTTATTTTAAACTTTTTTAAAAAATAAATAAGTGAAAATTGGGGCGTGCAATATTATTCGTCCCCTTTACTTTCAGTGCAGCAAACTCACGCCAGAAGTTCATTAAGGATCTCTGAATGATCCAATGTTGTCCTAAATGACTGATGATGATCAACATAAGTCCCTGTGTGTAATCAAGTCTCCGTATAAATGCATCTGCTCTGTGATGGTCTCATCGGTGTTCTGTATAAAGCGCAGATAGCAACATGAAGACCAAGGAACACAACAGTCAGGTGTAAACCTAAATCAGGAGAACCGAGGATCCAGGTGACCCATTGATGTGAGCTGGCCGGCATTTGTTTTTTATATATATATACATACATACATACATACACATGGCTAAAATTGTTGGTACCCCTCGTTTAATGAAAGAGAAACCCACAATGGTCACAGAATTAACTTGAATCTGACAGGAGCAACAATAATTTAAAAAAAAATCTTTGAAAATGAACAAATGAAAGTCAGACATTGCTGCTTTTCTGCTTCCACAGAATATTTTTTAAAAATAAAACTCATGAAATAGGCCTGGACAGAAATGATGGCATCCTCCTCCTCTTCCTCATCCTCCTTAACTTAATATTTTGTTGCGCAACCTTTTGAGGCAGTCACTGCAATCAAACAGTTCCTGTAATTGTCAGTGACTTCTGCACTTCTCGACAGGTATTTTTGCCACTCCTCAAGAGCAAACTGCTCCAGTTGTCTCGTGTTTGAAGGTTGCCTTTTCCAGATGGCAGTTTCAGCTCTTTCCAAAGATGCTCTATATGATTTAGTCAGGGCTCATAGAAGGCCACTTCAGAATAGTCCAATATTTTCCTCTTAGCCATTCTTGGGTGTTTTTAGCTGTGTGTTTTGGGTCATTATCCTGTTACAAGACCCATGACCTGCGACAGAGACCAAGCTTTCTGACACTGGGCAGCACATTTCTCTCTAGAGTCCCTTGATAGTCTTGAGATATCATTGTACCCTGCACAGATTCAAGACACCCTGTGCCAGATGCAGCCCCAGAACAAAAAAGAGCCTCCTCCATGTTTCACAGTGGGGACAGTGTTTTTTTCTTGATATGCTTGATTTTTTCCATCTGTGAAAATAGTGCTGATGTGCTCTGCCAAAAAGTTCAATTTTTGTCTCATCTGTTCATAGGACATTCTCCCAGAAGCTTTGTGGCTTGTCAACATGTAGTTTAGCAAATTCTAGTCTGGTGTGTTATGTTTTTTTTTCAACAATGGTGTCCTTGGTCGTCTCCCATGAAGTCCACTTTGGCTCAAACAACGATGGATGGTGTGACCTGACACTGATGTCCTTGAGCTTGAAGTTCACCTTTAATCTCTTTAGAAGTTTTTTTGGGCTCTTTTATTACTATTCGTATTATCCATCTCTTTAATTTGTCATCAATTTTTCCTCCTGCGGCCACGTCTAGGGAGGTTGGCCACAGTCCCATGGATCTTAAATTTCTAAATAATATGTGTAACTGTAGTCACAGGAATATCAAGCTGCTTGGAGATGGTCTTATTACCTTTACCTTTAATATGCTTGTCTATAATTTTCTTTCTAATCTCCTAAGACAACTCTTTGCTTTGCTTTCTCTGGTCCATGTTGAGTGTGGTACACACCATGTCACCAAACAGCACATTGAGTATCTGTAGCCCTATTTACAGGCCCACTGACTGATTACAAGATTGTAGACACCTGTGATGCTAATTTAGTGGACACATCTTGATTTAACATGTCACATTATTTTCAGGGGTACCATCATTTCTGTCCAGTTCTATTTCATGAGTTTTATTATTATTATTTTTTTTCTCTTTTTCTTTTAAATCCTGTGGAAGCATGGTAGAAAAGCAATGTCTGACTTTCATCTGTTCATTTTCATAGATTTTGTATTATTACTTTTGTCAGATTCAAGTTATTTCTGTGACCATTGTGGCATTTTCTTTCATTAAATGAGCTGTACTAACAATTTTGTCCGTGTGTGTGTGTGTGTGTGTATATACACATATATATATATATATATATATATATATATATATATATATATATATGTATATATATATACACACACACACACACACACACAGTATAGAACAAAAATTTGGACACACCTCCTCATTCAAAGAGTTTTCTTTATTTTCATGACTCTAAAAATTGTAGATTCACATTGAGGGCATCAAAACTATGAATTAAAACATGTGGAATGAAATAATTAAAAAAAGTGTGAAACAACTGAAAATATGTCTTATATTCCAGGTTCTTCAAAGTAGCCACCTTTTGCTTTCATTACTGCTTTGCACACTCTTGGCATTCTCTTGATGAGCTTCAAGAGGTAGTCACCGGAAATGGTTTTCCAACAGTCTTGAAGGACTTCCCAGAGATGTTTAGCACTTGTTGGTCCTTTTGCCTTCACTCTGCGGTCCAGCTCACCAAAAACCATCTCGATTGGGTTCAGGTCTAGTGACTGTGGAGACCAGGTCATCTGGCGTAGCACCCCATCACTCTCCTTCTTAGTCAAATAGCCCTTACACAGCCTGGAGGTGTGTTTGGGGTCAATGTCCTGTTGGAAAATAAATTATGGTCCAACTAAACGTAAACCGGATGGAATAGCACACCGCTGCAAGATGCTGTGGTAGGCATGATGGTTCTGTATGCCTTCAATTTTGAATAAATCCCCAACAGTGTCAGCATCAAAGCACCCCCACACCATCACACCTCCTCCTCCATGCTTCACGGTGGGAACCAGGCATGTAGAGTCCATTCGTTCACCTTTTCTACAAAGACAAGGTGCTTGGATCCAAAGGTCTCAAATTTGGATTCATCAGATCAAAGCACAGATTTCCATTGGTCTAATGTCCATTCCTTGTGTTCTTTAGCCCAAACAAGTCTCTTCTGCTTGTTGCCTGTCCTTTAGCAGTGGTTTCCTAGCAGCTATTTTACGATTAAGGCCTGCTGCACAAAGTCTCCTCTTAATAGTTGTTCTAGAGATGAGAAGGTGTGTCCAAACTTTTGTTCTGTATGGTATATGTAAATTGTGATGTGCATTTGTATTCAGCCCCCCAAGTCAATATTTTGTAGGACCAGGTTTTGCTGTAATTACTGCTGGCAGTGTTTAGGATATGTCTTTACCAGCTTTGCACATCTACATGCTGAAACTTGTGTCCATTCTACTTTGTAAAACTGTTCTATCTCACTGAAATTTGATGGAGGCAACTGTGAGCAGCAATTTTAAAATTTTGCCACAGATTCTCAATGGGATTTAGGTTTGGATTGTAGAATTGTAGCTCTGGCCACATGTTTAGGGCCATTGACCTGCTGAAAGGTGAACCTAGGCCCCTGTTTCAAGTATTCTGCAGCCTCTATCAGGTTTTACTTCAGGATTAACCTTTATTTAGATCCATTCATCTGTCCATCAGCTCTGACCAGCTTCCTGTTCCGGTTGAAGAAAAGCCATCCATGCTTGACCATGACTTGATCATACTTGACCATGTTTGATGGTGGTGACGGTGTTTTCAAGGTGATGTACAGTGTTAATTTTCCACCGCATATAGTGTTTTGCATTTAGCCCAATAAGTTCAGCTTTGGTCTCATATGACCAGAGCGCCGTCTTCAATATGTTAGTGGTTTTCCCTACATAGCTTTTTGCAAACTGCTAACATCACTTCTTATATCTTGCTTTAAAAAAATGTTTCTCTTCTTGCCATTGTTTCACAAAAGATATTTGTAAAGTATACGACTAATAGTTATCCTGTGGACAAATTTTCCCACCTGAGCTGTGGATCTCTGCAGCTCCTCCAGAGTGACCATGGGCCTCTTGGCTGCTTCTCTAATTAGTGCTCTCCTTGCTTGGGGTTTCAGTTTAGGTGGACAGCCATGTCTTGGCAGGTTTGCAGTTGTGCCATACTCCTTCCATTTTTGGATGATGGATTGAACAGTGAGGTGTTCACAGCTTGGGCTATTTTTTTTATAACTTAACATTGTTTTATTATTGTCTACAACTTTATCCTTGACTTGTCTGATGTGTTCCTTGGTTTTCTTCATTCTCTTTGATCCCCATTGTTTTCAAACAAACCTCTGAAGCTTTCACACAACATATGTAGTAATTTAGAGTGTAAATTACACATAGGTGGACTCAACTTACTAACTAGGTGACTTCTGGAAGTAATTGGCCAGTCACTATTATATTTATTTGTACAAAACTATATGTGGCTGAATACAAATGCTTGTCACAATTTTCAGATTTATATTTTTAAAATAGATAGAAAACCCAGTATAATTTTCTTTACACTGCACAAATTCTTGCTGCATTGTATTGGTATATCACATAAAATCCCAATAAAACACATTTAAGTTTCTCGGTATAGCATGAGAAAATGTGGAATAATTCATGAGGTATGAATACTTTTTCAAGGCACTGTATTTATTGTGTGTGGGGCCCTTTACAGAAATAATTTCTAAAATAGGAAGAGATGAACAACACATAGGTTCTGGCTCTCGTATATTTTGAATTGCCAGATTCTAACATTAGGTATAGATGATACAAATATTAGGAACAGACATGACAATGACAATGTTCCACATATATGATATTATTATTATTAATATTATCCATTGTACACTCATTGCATTTAGCAGCCAAGCTCTACAGATTTGCCAATAATTTTATGCCGCTCACTTAGCTCCAGTCATTACAGGTGAAGGCCATCAGATACGTTTATACAGCAGAGGATTGTAAGGTTGACCACATTATTTGTTATGTAAAACCAATGACAGATGGATTAATCCCAGCACACTCCAAAACTGGTTAATCTCTTTGTTAGCATTACAGGGACATAGCAGGAGGATAACAAGAGGCTGAAAGAAAAGGGTAGGTAGTGTATCAACAGGAGATGTCATGTAAGGTAGAAGGTCAGAGCACAGATGGTAGAAATGCTTTGCACGTATTCACAGAACTGTTGCTAATTAAACTGTATATCTAAATTTATTGGCATATTGTGGAAAATGTTTAATAGCAATTCATCAATAAACCATTATTAGAATTGCTTTATTTTCTATAATAACAATGCTGGAATGGAAACCACTTAAGGACCATATACAATCATAAACAGTGGTCCACAAGTTTGCAGGGTAAGTTGGGGCTTGGAAAGCATCCCATTTCCCTCCATAATCTAAACACATAGTGGTATGTTAATTGGCTTCCTATGAACCTTACCAAAGGGTTTGTTTGGGACTTACGTATTGATTACCCAACATTAGGATCATCAATACATTATCAGTGGGAAGATAAGTGGGAAATAAACGGCCAATAAACAATGTCTGGAGCTGAGGCTTTCATTGTTCACTCTTTAAATCCAGCTGTTGCTGTTGAGATCAGATGATCAGTCACAATGAGCAGAAATCAGCTGATTGGTGGGGGTGTCCAGTGTTGGACCTCCACCAATCTCATAATGAAGACCTATTGTAAGGCTCCTATCTTATCCCAAAGATAGGTTAATAATAGGTACCTTAACATTAGATCATCAAACTGTATGTACCAGCCAACATCTTGAACTTGTCATGAACAGTAAATTTAAATTCCAGCTGACCTTGCTGATTTCAATAGACCATTTTGCCATCTAATGTGCATGGGGCATGGATGTAGCTATAGTAGGAGCAGGGTTAGAGGTCCCACTTGGGCAGTGGAGCTTAAGGAATCTAAAAGGTCTCTTTTGCCCATATGAGATGTCCAATATTATTAAAAACCTGTGTTGGGGGTCATGTTGGAGATTTTGCATTGGGGAAGGGAATCATAACCTTCAAGTTCTGCCACTGTATGGGGGGGTCTTACAATTGTGATGTCACGGAACATAAGGGTTGGGCAGTAGTATTCAATTATCCTAACCTTTTGTTTGCGTAAGGGCTCATGAGCATGACCATATTTTTAGTCCAAGTGCAATCGGTTAAAAAAACGGATTGCATTTAGACCAATGTTATTCAGTGGGTCATGCAGATGAACAATTGTTTTCTCACTGACCAATTCGGAGTGGGAAAAAAAATCAGAGCCTACCTAAGTTTCCTCACAGAATCAGATGGCACCCATCCATTCAAGTCTATGGGTCCATGAAAATAACCGGATGACACTTGAATGATTCACGGACTGATAGAATGAAAGAGGTGAAGAATGAAAGAGGTGAAGAACTTTTTTATTTCTCTTCATGTCTGAGGCCAACTGATGCCACTCTGAACAAACTCTGACCAAAGTCTGATCAGAATAGCTAGACCGCTTTTCTCGGATGTGGAGAAAACGGTTATGTGAACCTACCCTAACGATAAGGCATTGCTAAAGGAATGTTGGCGATTTAAGCCAATACAATAAAAGTATGTTAGGTATGAAGATATTACATATTTAAAAATCTTAACTATATTGTATTTATCTAGATATCGGCATAACATTTTATATTCAATATATTTTCATTTAAAATAATTACACAAAATAATGAAAAAAAATGAAATGCAAGAACAATTGTAGCATTGAAGATTGATAAAATATATGTGATCATTATTTCCATAAGATTATGATCCTATACAGTCATGGCTGAAAGTGTTTTCACTCTTTAACTTGTTCTAGAAAATGAAGTATTTCTCTCAGAAAATTATTTGCAATTACATATGTTTGGTCATGCAGAGGTATATTTCCTTTTTGAGTATTTGAACAACACAAAAAAAATGAGAAAAAAAGGCAAATTTAACATAATTTCACACAAAACCCCAAAAAGTGTCCGGGCAAAATTGTTGGCACCTTTCCAAAATTATTGGTAAACAACTATGTTACAAGCATGTGATTCTCGTTCCAAGTCATCTGTGGCAAGTAACAGGTGTGGGCAATATGAGAATCACCCTTGAAACCAGATAAATAGGGGAGAAGTTGACTCAATGTTTGCATAGTGTCTCTATGTGTATCACACTAAACATAGAGTACAGAAAAAGGAGAAGAGAACTGTCTAAAGACTTGAGAATGAAAATTGTTGAAAAATATCAATAATCTCAGGGCTACAATTCCATCTCAAGAGATTTTGATGGTCCTTTGTCCGTGTTGAGCAACATAAGAAGTTTACAATCCATGGCACAGTAGTCAATCTCCCTGGATATGTACAGTAGAGAAAAATTAATGAAAGGTTTTAACACAGGATAGCCTGGTTGGTGGATAAGCAGTCCCAATCAAGTTCTAAAAAAATTCAAACTGTCCTACAGGCTCAGGGTGCATCAATGTCTGCATGGTCTATCCGTCAACATTTGAATGAAATGAAACAATATGGCAGGAGACCCAAGAGGACCTCACCGCTGACAGACAAAAAGCTAGACTGCAGTTTGCCAAAATTTGCATGAGTAAGCCAAAATCCTGAAGAGAAAGCATCTTGTTGACAAATGAGATCAAGATAGATAAGAACACAGTACATACAGTCAAATATGATGGAGGTTTAAAATTGTTTTGGCCTTGTTTTTCTAGCTCTGGCATTAAGTGCCTTGTCTGTATGCAAGACTTCATGAAATCTGAAGAATACCACAGGATTTTGGGTTGTAAAGAAGTGCCCAATGTCTTAAAGCTGGGTATTGTTTCTAGATCATGGTCAGGAAAATGGCTGCAAACATACTTCAAGAAGCACCCAAAAGTGGATATATACAAAGTGCTGGAGAGTTCTGAAATGGCAGCAATGAGTCCAGATATAAATCCAATTGAACACCTGTGGAGAGAACTTAAAATTGTTGTTTGGAGAAGGCGCCTTGAAATATAAGAGACCTGTAGAGTCTGAAAAAGAGGAATCTAAAATTCCAGTTAAGAGGTGTAAAAAGTCTGTTGATGGTTATAGAGAGCAATTGATTGCAGTGATTTATTCTAAAGGGTGTGCAACCAAAAGATGTGGGTGCCAACAATTTCATCCAACTCTGTTTTGGAAGTTTCTGTGAAATTATGTCCAATTTGCCTTTTTCTCCTTTTTTTATTGTGTTGTTCCAATATACACAAAGGAACTCAGAGGTTCGGCATGACGTGGCAGTGGGCTTAATACAGTCTGATCAGAATGGTAACAAAGAACCTCATGTTCTATTTAATTTTTTGCCTAGCGGCTTTAGATCATTGTATTTTTTGGGATGTGCGATCCATGTCTTTTTCTCTTTATAGTTTGTTACACAAAGGAAATAAACGTGTATAAAAAAGGGGAATTGCAATCATTTTCTGCGAGAAATACTTCCATTTCTGGAATAATTTCAAGGGTGCCAACACTTTTGGCAATGACTGTATAATGCACCAGTCATCTTTTCTTAAAATCAGTGTATAACTAAGTAACTAATCATTTTTAATACCATGAACAAAATAAAAATATAGGAATATGTTGTATGTAGTTAAGTCAATAATTGATTTGACAAAGCCACATCATGGATTAATTGGACTTCGTAGAAGTTTCTGCAGTGTAACATGGTGAGAAATCACAGTCACAACTAATCCACATGTGCTTCCATGGAAAGTGTCCGATAGTGATCTAATTTTCACAAATTGCTGAGCCTGGGAATTTCTGTATTGTATTGGATATATTGATTGTGCTAATTTTTGTAATTATCTTTCCATCCTCTTTCTAACCAGGAAGAACATTCATTCCAATCTTCTAAATTATCTGTTTCAATTTATCTCCTACTTGTTATAACATTTCCACCAAAATAGAAAAAGAAACAGTTAACAAGGGAAGGAATACACAAAGACCATATCTAGCGTATAATAAAAAAAACTAATTCGGACTTAGGCGGTACCGGTTTTATTCTGACGCTAATGTCGCGGGCGGAGAAGGGGACTCTGCGCTCACCACGCTCGGGTCCGGCTGCTGCTGCTTCGCTTGCTGCTCGGTGGCTCGAGCGGTGGGTCGTATCCGGGGACTCGAGCGGCGCTCCTCGCCCGTGAGTGAAAGGGGGAATGGTTTTGGGGATTTATTGTCCGTGACGCCACCCACGGTCGTAGTGAGGTTGTGACACCACCGCTGCTCTGGGCGTGGATCCCGGGAGCGATGACAGGGAGCAGCTTGGATGTTGTTCTTCCCCTCTGTGGGTAAGGGGGTGGGTTGTTCCGGGGCCCGGTGAGGGAGGGATGGCGGGTGGGTTACGGGACCTGGTGAGGTGCAGGGTCGCGGGGGCAGCGCGGTGCCGCACGGCACAGTGGTACTCACTCAGCCAATGATGAATACAAAGTCTCCAGTAAAACAAACGGCTGGATGGACGGGTCCCACAGACGGCCGCGGTGGTTCTTCTCCCGGTAGGTTGGCGGTGACTGCCTTTCCCTGCACCTGTGTTGTGTTCTCTGTTCTGGTGGCTTCCCACCGGTAATCCGCTCCCCAGCTTGGATGGAGGCTGAGGGAGCCCCTTTTGCCCGCAGGCTCTGGCCCTGGGAACTGTAGCCTTGGCGGTGACTGTATTTCCCTTCACGGTTTGAGCTGTTGCCTTCAATCGGGTCTTGACTGCTGGGAAACCCCGGAGGTTCCCTTCGCTAGCGGATTTGACCGTTTTTACGGCAACTCCAAGCCTGGTCGGGGTCCGTAGGCCCTGCCAAATGGTGCTGGCTTCTCTTCACTCCCCGATCCGGTGCCGGCGGGCCACCGCCCGTCCCCGGTCCTTACGGTTTACGTCAATCAGCCCCTCCTCCTGACGGTCACCACCGTCTGCCAACCTTGCTGTATGTGCCCGGGCCATGCACCCGGACACGGTCAGTCTGCTCCACTACCACTTCACTCTCAAACTCCCTAACTGCACTGCCTTCCTTTTCCCGCCTCCAGGACTGTGAACTCCTCGGTGGGTGGGGCCAACCGCCTGGCTCCATCCCCTGGTGTGGACATCGGCCCCTGGAGGGAGGCAACAAGGATTTTTGTCTGACTTCGGTGTGCCTATCCGGGGTGTGGGGTGTGTTGTTGCAGTACCTGTGACGACCTGGCTTGTCCAGGGCGCCACACTAACAGAGACAAAGAATTACCAAACTGTGAATAAAAACTTCTTGTTTTCACACCAGTTAAATGGAATCTGTCAGCAGGTTTTTGCTATGTAATCTGACAGCAGAATGTAGGGACAAAGACACCAATTCCAAGGACGTATCACTTAGTTTACTGGGTACATCAGTTATGAACTTCCTGCAGTACTACATGAACAGGACACATGATTGTAAGAAAATGGGTACTTCAATTGCTGGAAATTGTATTATTTATATATACTTATATTGTTTGTATTAGGCCGGATGTTTTTCTTTTTAAAAACTGGAGTCTGTTTGTGTGCCTAGATTCTTATTACTGTTGGAAGGGAGGAGTTTATGAAAAATATATTGTATTTTTCATTTTATAAGATGCACTAGATTATAAGACGCACCCCAAATTTAGAAAGGAAAACAAAGGTAAAAAAAAGTGAGTCCATCTTACAACCCGGCAGTGTCTTACAGTAGGGGTTGGCGGCAGCAGTGGTGGACCGGAGCCACAGGAGGCAGGTGCGGTGGTGGGCAATCCTGCAGGTGGTGCGGTGGGTGTCCCAGATGCTCTGTCGGTGGTGCAGACTTCTAAGAAATGGCGCCCGGAGTCGGCGCATGCGCAGATTGAGCTAGAGGCTCAATGGCAAGCCGAGATCTCAACTGCATATGCACCACCTTCGGGTGCCATTTTCCTGAAGTCTGCTGCTGGGAAATCAATGGGCCGGAGGCGGCCCGTGTGCAGATGAGGTGTTGAGCCGAGAGCGCCATCTGTGCATGCGCCGACTCCGGGCGCCATTATATGAAGCCTGCACCGTCAACAGAGTATCTTGGACTCCTGCCGCACCGCATCGCTCTACTCCACTCCATACAGCCAGCACAGACTCCACAGCCAGCACAGCATGCACAGCGCCCCCAGCCAACACAGCCACCACAGCGAGAACAGTGCCCGCAGCCAGAATAGTGCCCGCAGACAGCCTCCACAGCCAGTGTCGCGGACGGAGGGGCTACGCTCGGGTCCGGGGCTGCTGCTGCTCGTTTGCTCGAGCGGTGGGCTGGACCTGGGGACTCGAGCAGCACTCCTCGCCCACGATTGAAAAGGGATGGTTTGTTTGGGGAGATAGTTTGTGACGCCACCCACGGGTCGTGGTGATAATGGGCACCACCGCTGCTGGTGACGGGGATCCCGGGAGCGATGGCAGGGAGCAGCTAGGATGTTGGTTCCCCCTCCGTGGGTAGGGGTTGGTGATCCCAGGGCCCGGTGGTGATACGGGAAGGCAGGGTAGCTGGGGTGCAGGGTTGCGGAGGCAGCGCGGCGAGGTGCCGGATAGCACTGTTGTACTCACTCAGGCACAGATTCACAGAGTCTCTGGTAAACCAAACGGCTGGATGGATGGGTCCCGTAGCCGGCTGCAGTGTCATTGCTCTCCCCGGACAGGTTGATGGTGGCTGTCTTTCCCTTCCCTGTTGTAGAATGTATTGACTCTGATGGTTTCCCACTGGTAGTCCGCTCCCCGGCGTGTATGTACCGAAGGAGCCCCTTTTGCCTGCAGGCGCTGGCCCTTGGATCTCTAGCCTATGGCGGTGGTTTTTTATCCTGTTGCCTTCTGTCAGGTCTTGGGTGTGAGGGAACTTCTGAGGTCCCGGTCACTATCTGATTTGACCGTTGTCGACGGCTCCTAGCCTGGTCAGGGTCTGATGGCCCTGCCTTTGTGCTTGGTTCAGATCGGCTCCCCGGCTCGGTACCGGTGGGCCACCGCCCGTCCCCGGTCCTACGGTTCCGCTGACCTGCACCACTCCTGCAGACGGCCACCACCGTCTGCCGATCTTGCTGTGCATGCCTGGGCTCCTACCCAGACACCAACAGTTTCTCTCCTGTCGCTCTCCACTTCCAACCTCCACTCCTCTGCACTTGAACTCCAAAACTCTAACTGACTACTTTCCCCGCCTCCAGGCCTGTGAACTGCTCGGTGGGCGGGGCCAACCACCTGGCTCTGCTCCCCCTGGTGTGGACATCAAGCTTGGAGGACGGCAACAAGGATTTTGTTTGACTGTTGTTGCCTAACCAGGGGAGGGGGTGTGTGAGATGTTGTGTTTGTGACTACCTGGCTAGTCCAGGGTGTCACACCAGCACATCCCCCACAGCCAACACAGCGGCCACAGACAGCACAGCACCCATCCTCCACCTTCTGGTAAGGTACATTTGGATTATAAGATGCACTCCTCATTTTCCTCCTGAATTTTTGGGAGGAAAAGTGCATCTTATAATCTGAAAAATATGGTATTTTCCTGTTCACTGTTTCTTCTTCTTTCTCCTAACAGAAGAAATGGCAGAAGCATTTAATGCCACCCGCCCCCTTTTTTTTATTATTTTATTGTGCAATTGTATTTTTGATATTTTACTTGACTGCTTACCCTGTTTGTTAACTTTATGTATCATTGAATCCTTTATCTATAACCTTCCTTTGTACATATTAGCGTATATTAAAAAAAAAACATGTTGATCGGCATTTCTGGCATTAACCTTCTTAAGGGCCATTTACACGCTGTGACATCTCTAACGATATATCGTTGGGGTCACAGTGTTTGTGATGCACATCCTGCGTCGTTAGTGACGTCGCAGCGTGTAACACGTATGAGCGACCTTAAACGATCGCAAAAGAGGCAAAAATCGCTGGTATGTGAGACGTCGTTCACTTACTAAAAATCGTTGCCTATTCAGTAGTGAGGTTGTTTGTCGTATCTGCGGCATCACACATCACTATGTGTGACACCACAGGAACGAGCAACAACCTCGTACCTGCGGCCGGCCGCAATGAGGAAGGAAGGAGGTGGGCGGGATGTTCGTCCCGCTCATCTCCACCCCTCCACTTCTATTGGACGGCTGCCGTGAAAAAGGCGGATCGCCGGCCACAGTGACGTCGCAGGGAAGGTAAGTCCATATGACGGGTGTAAGCGATGTTGTGAGCCACGGGCAGCGATTTGCCCATGACGCACAACGGACGGGGGCGGGTACTGATATTGCAGCGTGTAAAGTACCCTTAAGCCCAAGGGATGGCAATCCTTCAGTCATGGTTCCCTAGAGGTTTCCTCCACAGGAATTTTTTCCACTTCTTAGGATTGATGGATGACTCTTCATGCGTTGAGAGTTTGGTGTCTTTATATAGATTTTAGCCTTGTTTTATTAAAAAGAAATAAATAAAGAAACAAAATTGAAAGTAAAAATGAACAGCGATTTAAATCAAAGTAGATTGGTATATTATTTGCACAGCTGTGATATTGCAGTTGGGGAGTCAGGTGGAAGTGGGTGGCAAGTTGTGGTGTACTTATTATAATTTTATAGGAGCTGTTACACAATGGTGGTGATTAGGCTGAGCTTTGGTGGCCAGCCTGAAGGATGTGATAATCATAACATCATCCAGGGGCAGCTTAGCTGTTAAGCAGAGGAATGAGGATCTTTTGGTAGGGTCATTGGAACCCTTGAAGAGGACTGTGGCAAGTCAGAGTGTGTCATCCCTGGATTGCTGCCTGCCGATTGCTGTATGGCAGGAACCTTATGGATTTCACGTTAAAAAAAAAAAACTATGACGTTTTCTAACACAAAAAAATAAATGTGTTGTCATGTGTTAATAAATACGGGTCCATCCCATATCCAAAAATCATGATAGAGTCACAGTTTTCGCTGCTGCACTTCTCAGTTGTTGAGCTGTGTATATACAGTTTTCTGGGTACATTGTATAGGGAGAGAGAGCTCTAATCAGTGCTGGGATGTGATTAAACTAAAAAAGCACAAGACCAGATGTACTGTAGTGATAATCTCCTGCTGATTATATTGAAATAGCAAAACACAGTCCAGTAAGTGACACATTGCTAAAATTAGGGTCTCTACCCCTATAAAATGTTGCACTCAGATTACATAGAAAGAACTTGATGAGAAATTTCATAAAAAAAGTTAATATTTTTAAGATAAAATATTGAGTTAACATGAAGTTTTAATTAAAATCAAAATTTTAATGACTTTCAGGAGTGGTGGGATGGAACTATAATGGAGCACAATTTACATGATCTATCCGTGTGCCCCATATTTTTCTGACATATACTGACATACAAAAATATGTTCAAACGACTGATTGTTTGAATTTTTAAATTGTACATTCTATTCAGATAGAACAAGGACAGATACAGATCACAGAGGGCCCCCATACAAAACAGTGTATGTCCTTGTTCTTAAAGAGAATTTGACATCAGCAAATTATCTATTGTGTAAATCTTCCTTAATTTTTTTTTACATTTTTATAGCTTTTTTTTTATTCTCCATATCACTATCTGTAATAAAAAAAACCCAAAACAAAAAAAGTCTTATTATTTCCACATGGCCACTAGGTGTTATACTAATGAGAAACACACTTCTTGTACTGTACAGAAAACTTTTATGCAGTCTCATTAGCCTTATAGACAAGATTGCCATTGAAGATAACAGTTATTTAGACAGTAGGCAACAGAGTTAGGCAAAAATACACTAACGAGCAAAAGGGTAACAGTGTTTTGAACTTTTGATTTTCAGGCTCCATATGTCAACATACACTATAGCTTTCAGAGTATGACTACCTTCATTTTATAGACAATCACCTTCTCTATCTCATACATACATTTGACTTGTAACTCTTTAGCATATGATTAGTTATGCAGATTCTTGGGATGTTACTACATTTTTACTCTTAAAAATCTAAATTTAAATTTTGATTATTTTGTTAGTATTTTGTAAATCCACCCTTGGCTTTCAATACTACCTGAATCCTTCTGGTTATGCTCTCAATCAGATTCAAGCATCTCTCGACCAAAATCTAATCTCAGGTAACTTCAACATGGTTCCATATTGGTCGACTCACTTTGGTATGTATACGACTTTTTTCAACTCTACCAACAGGTGTTCAATTGTCTTGAGGTCTGGGGACTGTGGTGGCTAATCCAGAACCTTTACTTCATTGTCATTGAACCATTTCTTTGCCAATCTCAATGTATGCTTCAGGTCTTTGTCCTACTGGAATATTATATTGCCCTTTTCATACCCATAGTACTCGAGTGTACAAATAACTCATCTTGAAGGATACTCACATATAGCTCAGCATTGAAACCACCATCGATCCTAGTCAATTTTCCAATGCTTCTGGATAAGAAACAAGCCCATATCATCAGGCTTCTGCGACTGATCATGAAAGTTCCCTCAATTTCTCGATCCGTTAGCCCCTCTTTTCCTTGTTTCATCTAGAGCACAGTCAATTGACTCTCATCTCATTGCTCTAAATCATCTGTTTCCAATCTTCTCCTGTGCACTTTGCGTACCTTTTTGCAAACTCGAGCTGATGCTTTTTTATGACGGTATTGAACTCAAGACTTTGTTACTAGAGATAAGCGAACCCGCAGATGTTCAGGTTTGGTGGGTCCAGCCAGACTTTAAGAAAAAGTCAGGTTCAGGACAGGACTTGAACCTGAACATCTGCCTGGATACTGAACCTCATATAAGTCTATGGGGACCCAAACATTGTGCTGTAAAATGATGGTAGAAATTTCTAGGCACTGTAAAACTGAACAGTTATGCTTACCGATTTTGTCACATTGCTTTCGGGTTCGCTCATTAACCCTCATACATATTTATTGCTTCCCCGCCCACCCTCTGTAATAGCATCTGTGATTGGTTGCAGTCAGAATGCTGGTGTGCTGGCATCTGTGATTGGTTGTGGAGTGAATAAATAAATAATTGAAATAAAAGTGGCATAGGGTCCCTTGTATATTGATAATCAGAGCAGATAAAGCAGACGGCTACAGGTTGCAGCCCCCAGCTGTGAACGTTATCTTGGTTATGTATCAAAATACAAGGGACCCTCTTAGGCTTTATTAGAATTATTTAAATAATTTTATAAAGTGGTGTGCGGTACCCCTCTGGTCCTGCTCCTGACCAGTCCTGATCTGATTCTCCCTCGCCCTTCCCCCAGGAAGGAATGGACAGGAGTATGTTGAAAAACACAGAAAAAGAAAGACAAGGTAACAACTAAAACTCTGTCACATAGCACGCACACACAAAGGTAAAGACAATAAGATATTCAGGAGAAAAAACAAGAGCAGGAAAGAACCTAGAAAACAACAGGGGAAAGTCCATAACCGCTCCAAGCAATAGGCTCACCTTAAGCACAACTTTCACTAGAGAGTCTGGGACACTACACCTGACATATGAACATAGAAAAACTTTAGCTGATATAGGTAGTAGGATTCCACCAGCATAAATAGGAAAGAAGCAGATGTGGTAGGTCTCCCCACAACATGTGATTAAAGGAGCAAGTAGAGCAGCAGAGATTAACTCTTGCTAGCCTGCATATGAATCCGCACACAGCAGGTCGACTTTTCATTTTTATTGTCCTGTATGTAACTACATAGTTTGGAATATTGGCCCATGGTTAGAATTAGTTTTTAGATTTTGAATTAACAATCTGACCATAGGGAATCCAATCCCTAAGAGACACTTTAATAAGGTATTTAATCAAGCTGAAACATTGTGTAAGTGGCCATTTTCAATCAATCAGTAGCAGTGCCGATCACAAATAAATAGTGTTGATACATTTCAATGGATGTTGTCAATTCTTTAGAATTGAGTGTTGATATTACTGAAAGAAGATCATGATCTTGAATATATCCACTAGGGATTAGACGCATCAGTGCCAACGTTGGTATTAAACAAACCAGGCCACTGTAAGAGCCCACTGTAGAGATGAGCAAATGAATGAGAGTGTAATTAAAATTCTATTCGAATTTTTTTAAAAAATAGCATTTGCTAAAATGCAGATTGTTAGTATTTTCCATTTGTGTGGATTCATCAAAATGGCGGCTGCTGGTTGGCTTTTTTTCTGAACTGTAAAGGGCCATCAAAAGGTAAAAGAAAAAATGCTTATCTGATCCTCACTGTCACTTGTCCACTACTCGATGCATCTTCCGATTTCTGCCGTCCATGCTCAAATCCATGCATGTGATTGAAGTGAGGGTGCCTGGGTCGGTAGCCATAAGTGAGCATGGAAAGATCAGCACCCCGGCACACTGCCTTTAAATTACAAGTTTGGATGTGTGTGTGCTGGGGATCTATCTCTGGTCGCCTCTGGGTCGGTCCTGTTCATTCCTCATCCAGTCCATGGCAGTCATGGATAAGGATGACAGACACACTCTTAACAACTAGGCAGCCTTTACTTGGCACAACACTTGTGAACAGGATGTAGCAGGCACAACACTTAATTTTATCTTCTACATAGTACAGAGGCAGAAACATGATGGTTACTGGTGACGGTACTTTATAGTGAATGGTTTGCTGACTGTCAAGTTAAGCTAGTCCTCTTTCTTCCTATGGCACCGGAATCTACAGGTAAATTTGGTTCGCTGGGTTCCCTGCCCACTTCCACAGACAGTGATCCCCTTCAAGGAGTGCCCCTAGAGCTGCTATATTTTCTCTGCATTCTCAGCCGGGCAGCACCCTCACATCACCGGGTCCCTCAAGCTTGAGCAACACTGGACTCACTCAGTTCTGTGTCTTTTCCTCTCTTCAGGGCTTCTCCAGCCTGCTGCCTTTGGGATCAATGTTGCCTCAATCAGTTTTGTTTTGCAAGTTCTTGCTGCTCTCCTCTCTAGTGTCCACACAGCAACACACCACTCTTTCCACTCTGCTATATTTGCTTTCTTCACTTGACTACTTCTCTTAACTAACTAAGGGGTGCTTCACACACAGCGAGCTCGCTGCCGAGATCGCTGCTGAGTCACGCTTTTTGTGACGCAGCAGTGACATCATTAGCGATCTCGCTGTGTGTGACAATGAGCTACGATCTGGCCCCTGCTGCGAGATCGCTGCTCGTTACACACAGCCCTGGTTCGTTTTCTTCAAAGCCGCTTTCCTGCTGTGACACACAGATCGCTGTGTGTGACAGCAAGAGAGCGACAAATGAAGCGAGCAGGGAGCAGGAGCCGGCGTCTGACAGCTGAGGTAAGCTGTATCCAAGATAAACATCGGGTAACCAAGGTGGTTACCCGATATTTACCTTAGTTACCAGCCTCTGCAGCTCTCACGCTGCCTGTGCTGCCGGCTCCGGCTCTCTGCACATGTAGCTGCTGTACACATCGGGTTAATTAACCCGATGTGTACAGCAGCTAGGAGAGCAAGGAGCCAGCGCTCAGTGTGCGCGGCTCCCTGCTCTCTGCACATGTAGCTGCATTACACATCGGGTTAATTAACCCGATGTGTACTGTAGCTAGGAGAGCAAGGAGCCAGCGCTCAGTGTGCGCGGCTCCCTGCTCCCTGCTCACACTGGTAACTAATGTAAACATCGGGTAACCATACCCGATGTTTACCTTAGTTACCAGTCTCCGCAGCTTCCAGACGGCGGCTCCGTGCAAGCGCAGCGTCGCTTGCACGTCGCTGCTGGCTGGGGGCTGTTCACTGGTCGCTGGTGAGATCTGCCTGTTTGACAGCTCACCAGCGACCATGTAGCGATGCAGCAGCGATCCTGACCAGGTCAGATCGCTGGTCGGATCGCTGCTGCATCGCTAAGTGTGATGGTACCCTAAGACCAGGAAATAATCCACACCTAATCCCCCTCACTAAAGGCCGGCCTCCTCTCATGAACCCTCTGAGCCTTGTCCCAGAACCTGAGACCTAAGCTCCCTTATCTAGTTAGGGAGTCTAGCATCAGTGACACCTATTTGTGGCTGGTAGCACAGCACCTAAAAACACACACATTGGGAATTTATAAATCTATTACTATTATACATACACATTTCAATAATTGATGTATTCAGGGGAGTACACGACTGTAGTTCCAACTTTTACATGGATGCAAGGTGATGACGTGCATCGCAACTAGAGATAAGCAGTTCTGTCAAGGCTCAGTTTCCCGGCAGCAAACAAGCCTAGCTCCACAAGTTCGAGCTTGACCTGAACCCCAGATCAAGTGACTGATAGGCAGTTTGAGTCTCCGTCCACATACAGCCAGCCATAAGCAGAATATTTCTGGGGGAGGTGTGGAACCCTGGACAAGCCAGGGGCCACAGAGAACAACATCAACACACCCCACACTCCCAGCAGGCACACCGAGGTCAAACATGAAACCCTTGTTGCCTTCCTCCAGGGGCTGATGTTCACACCAGGGGGGTGGGCCAGGCGGTTGGTCCCGCCCACCGAGGAGTTCACAGTCTTGGAGGCGGGAAAAGTAAAGAGTTCAGCTAGGGAAGTGAAAGTGGAAGGAAGGAAAGGGGAGCTGAGCAACTAACTGACAGCGTCCGGGTGTGTGGCCCGGGCGAGACAGCAAGGTTGGCAGACGGTGGTGACCGTCTGCAGGAGTGGCTGATTGGAGTCTACCGTAAGGACCGTGGACGGGCGGTGGCCCGGCAGTACCGGACCGGTACGCAAAGAGAAGCCAGCACCATCTGGCAGGGGCTTATGGACCCCGGCAAGGCTAGGAGTCGCCGTGAGTTTGCCAAATTCGTTAGTGAAGGGAACCTCCTGGGTTTCCCAACAGCAAAGTCCCGACAGAAGGCAACAGTCCAACCAAGTGAGGGAGACACCACCACTGCCAAGGCAACCGTTTCTCAGGGCCAGCGCCTGCGGGCAAAAGGGGCTCCTCCAGCCCATATCCAAGCTGGGGAGCGGGTTACCGGTGGGAACCCATTGGAACCATCTACCGTACATAGGTGCAGGGAAAGGCAGTCACCATCAACCTGCCGGAAGAAACAACACCGCAGCCGTCTGTGGGACCGGTCCATCCAGCCGTGTGTTTTACCGAGAACTGTGTTCTCATCATTGGCTGAGTGAGTACCACCGTGCCGTGCGGCACAGCGCTGCCCCCGCGACCCTGCACCTCGCCAGGCCCCGTAACCTGCCTGCCATCCATCCCTACCCCATCACTGGGCCCCGGGACAACCAACCCCCTACCCACGGAGGGGAGAAATAACAACCAAGCTGCTCCCTGTCACCGCTCCCGGGATCCCCGTCTAGAGCAGCGGTGGTGTCACCAATATCACCACAACCGTGAGTGGCGTCAAGGACAATAACCAAAACCCCCACAATCAAAATCCCCTTATCACTCACGGGCGAGGAACGCCGCTCGAGTCCCCGGGATCCGGCCCACCGCTCGAGCCACCACCGAGCAGCAGCGGCAGCCGCAGCAGCGGCCGGACCCGAGCAGTGGGAGAGCGCAGCGTCCCCTCCTCCGCCCGCGACAACTTGGCGTCACGAACAGGATCCTACCGTTCTGCCGACTGGTGGAAGAGCGCCTTGTGTGACCGCCGGAGGTGTCTGGGCGGAAAATTTGAAAAGCCGCCATCTTAGGCGCGAAGAATTCCCGCTCGAGCGTCTCCTCGAGTAGTAGAGGCGCGAAGGCCAAAACCCCGCCCCTGTAGAGGAGGAGCCGGAAAGAGGCTAAGGGGGACGAAATGGCGACTGGTCGCATGTGAGCGCGGCTATAAAAGCAGGGACGCCAGGACCCTGCGCCCATCTTGTTCCTGGGAGAGGCCGCCAGCAAGATGTACATGCCATCCCGTAGCACCGTAGCCCCCTCGCCTGGAACCGCGGCGTGGGTGGAGAGCCGGACCGCGCAGCTCCAACAAAGGCTGCAGGTCAAAATGCAGCTCCTCTTGGAGGAGTGGGAGACCGACATGACGGAGGTCATAGCGACCGTGCGGAGACGCGAAGAGGAAGTTGCGGAAGGGAGGGTGAGTGACCCACGCCCCGATGCCCCTAGTGGGTCGGTCATCGTGGCTGCGGGACCCAGTCTGAACCCTCTCGCCCTGCTGCCTCCCTCACCACCCGCCCCGGCTGCCGTGACCCAGCCACTAGGCCCGCTACCCCCACAACCGGTAGCGATACCCCGCATGTCCGCCCAGGCGGACCGACCTGTAGCCGGAGCCCGTAGCCGACCGGAAGTCCTCCCTTGGAAAGCCCAGAAGCCTGAGCGGGAGGCATTTACAGTGACTCCCCCCGAGCCGGAGCTAACAGGCCGCTCCGTGCAGAAGGCCCAGCGGAAGAAAGCCCCTGTGCCCGTCCCCCACACCTCGGCTGAGGTTGCGCCGGGTTGTAGCTGCAAAGCAGCACCCCAGGCCAAGTCACCGCAGGACCTTCCACCCAGATTGCCAGTGGTGGGCAGTGTCCGGAAGGTCTCGCGGGGCCCGACCCATGCGCTGGAGCTCGCAGCAGCACCGTACTGGGATAGGGAGCCGGTACCGTTGGGCCCGGAGATCGCAGAGTGGGAGAAGAAGAAGGCAGAGATAGTGGCCCGTACAATCCGGGAGAAGGAGAGCCTGAGACAAGCGACCTTCCGTGTCCGGGGCCCCCTGTATGAAGGGCAGGTGAGGTGATTTGATGTCCGCCGGGGCTATGGCTTCATCTATGAGCCAGGCCTGGAGGCCAAGGTCTTCATAGCCCGGCGGGACGTTAACGTCCACCTGCCATAAGAGCACCCAGGCCGCAACTTGATGCCAGGGGACCTGGTGCAATACACCCGGCACTGCGGGGAGAGGGGGTGGTTTGCGCTGGATGAAAAGTTGAGGGGCAGCCAGGAGGCCCGTGTGTGCACCGCGCTCCCTCCCCCAAGTGATACCGAGGACTAAGAGTGATGGAAGCAGAATACAGTTGTCCTTGTCCCCGTTGGGACCACCAGTGTGTTTAAAGTTTTGGAAAATGATCAGTAAATAATCTATCGATGAAGTCATCTGATTTGCTGCTGATTTGAACCGGTCATTGTCGGCAACTGGTCCCCGTTGGGACCCCCCTTCACCATTTTGCATAAGGAACTCCTTATGAACAGGCCTGAGAACTTGCAAGGCAACCACAAACTAGTGGCATGTAAATAATGTTGTCGTGGCTTCACCGTTACCGCCTCCGGAGAGGCACATTGGAGGAAGGGCCCGCAGTGGAGCAGGCTGGGGCCCAGCCACCACCGGAACCGGTGGCGATCCTCTGGGGGTTTCGGGGGTTCCCCATGGACGTGGGTCCCCTGGAAAGGACAGAACCCGCTCGGGCAACTTGTGCTGGACTGGGGTCAAGGGGTGTTGCCCATTTGCTTACGGGCAGCATTAGGGCCAGGTTGCTTGGGTGGGAGAGAGCGGAAGCCGTACCGTTACGCAACATTTAAGTAAGAGTACCTCCCGCTGTGGGAAGATGTTATTATAAATGTAATCTGTTTTACTGTTTAACCATTTCATATTTTTCAGTTTGTGAGAATAAAACCGGTGATAGACAGGCAACCCGCGGATGGTCTGCATTTAACTAAGGGGGAATGTGGCGCCCTGGACAAGCCAGGGGCCACAGAGAACAACATCAACAAACCCCACACTCCCAGCAGGCACACCGAGGTCAAACATGAAACCCTTGTTGCCTTCCTCCAGGGGCTGATGTTTACACTAGGGGGTTGGGCCAGGCGGTTGGTCCCGCCCACCGAGGAGTTCACAGTCCTGGAAGCGGGAAAAGTAAAGAGTTCAGCTAGGGAAGTGAAAGTGGAAGGAATGAAAGTGGAGCTGAGCAACTAACTGACAGCGTCCGGGTGTGTGGCCCGGGCGAGACAGCAAGGTTGGCAGACGGTGGTGACCGTCTGCAGGAGTGGCTGATTGGAGTCTACCGTAAGGACCGTGGACGGGCGGTGGCCCGGCGGTACCGGACCGGTACGCAAAGAGAAGCCAGCACCATCTGGCAGGGGCTTATGGACCCCGGCAAGGCTAGGAGTCGCCGTGAATTTGCCAAATTCGTTAGTGAAGGGAACCTCCTGGGTTTCCCAACAGCAAAGTCCCGACAGAAGGCAACAGTCCAACCAAGTGAGGGAGACACCGCCACCGCCAAGGCAACCATTTCTCAGGGCCAGCGCCTGCGGGCAAAAGGGGCTCCTCCAGCCCATATCCAAGCTGGGGAGCGGGTTACCGGTGGGAACCCATTGGAACCATCTACCCTACAAAGGTGCAGGGAAAGGCAGTCACCATCAACCTGCCGGGAGAAACAACACCGCAGCCATCTGTGGGACCCGTCCATCCAGCCGTGTGTTTTACCGAGAACTGTGTTCTCATCATTGGCTGAGTGAGTACCACCGTGCCGTGCGGCACAGCGCTGCCCCCGCGACCCTGCACCTCGCCAGGCCCCGTAACCTGCCTGCCGTCCATCCCTACCCCATCACTGGGCCCCGGGACAACCAACCCCCTACCCACGGAGGGGAGAAATAACAACCAAGCTGCTCCCTGTCACCGCTCCCGGGATCCCCGTCTAGAGCAGCGGTGGTGTCACCAATATCACCACAACCGTGAGTGGCGTCAAGGACAATAACCAAAACCCCCACAATCAAAGTCCCCTTATCACTCACGGGCGAGGAACGCCGCTCGAGTCCCCGGGATCCGGCCCACCGCTCGAGCCACCACCGAGCAGCAGCGGCAGCCGCAGCAGCGGCCGGACCCAAGCAGTGGGAGAGCGCAGCGTCCCCTCCTCCACCCGCGACAACTTGGCGTCACGAACAGGATCCTACCGTTCTGCCGACTGGTGGAAGTGTCGCGGGCGGGGAGGAGGGTGTCAGCACACCGCGCTCACCCCTTCTGCTCGGGTCCGGCAGCTGCTCCTGGTGGCTCGAGCCGTAGGCCGGATCCCGGGGTTCCTCGAGCGACACTCCTCGCCCGTGAGTGAAAGGGGGGTGTTTGTTGGGTGTGGGGATTGTTATAGTTCGTGACGCCACCCACGGTTGTGGTGATTGCACCACCGCTGCTCAGTGTGGGGGTCCCGGGGATGGTGATGCGGAGCAGCCAGGTGTTGTGTTGCCCCTCCGTGGGTAGGGGTTGGTGATCCCGGGGCCCAGTGAAGAGATGTGAAGTGTAGGGCCTGGAGGGCGCAGGGACGCGGGGGCAGCGCTGTGCCTTGCGGCACTGTGGTACTCACTCAGCCTGAGACTTGGACACAGTTTGTACGGTAAACCAAACGGCTGGTAGGACGGTCCCACAGACGGCTACACCTGCACTCCCGGTAGGTGACGGTGATGTCTCTCTTCCTTGCACCTGTGTTGACTGATGGTAGCGGTGGATTCCCTCCGGTTACCCGCTCCCCGGCTGCAATCTGGGCCGGAGGAGCTCTACACTTTGCCCGCAGGCGCTGGCCCTGGGGAAACTGGTGCCCTGGCGGTGGCGGTGTCTCCCCTGTAATGGTCGGGCTGTTGCCGTCAATCGGGACTTGGTTGCTGGGGGATCTACGTCCCCTTCACTGATGGATTCGGCAAATTTGGCGACTCCTAGCCTTGCCGGGGTCCGAGAGGCCCCTGCCCTGGTGCTGACTGTCCTTCGGAACACTGCTCCAGACCACCGGGCACACAGCCAACGGGGTCCTTCCAGGAACTTCCAAACGGTCCCCCTCCGGACAGTCACCGCCGTCGCTGACCTTGCTGTTCTAGCCCTACACACAGCTGGGCTCTCAGGCGTTGCACTCTCTCTGCGCTGTCACCACTTCTTGCTTTCCTCCTTTTTCACTTCTCTTACTTTCACTTCTTGTTGTTTACTCTTACTTTTGCTCCTCACACTTGCCCTCCCTGGGCTCAACTCCTTCCACTTCCTCCTCCCTGAGCTTTCTGCCTGGTAACTTCCTGCCTCCAGAGTTGTGAGCTCCTTGGTGGGTGGAGCCAACCGCCTGGCCCACCCCCTGGTGTGCATCAACAGACTCCTGGAGGAAGGCAACAAGGATTTCTGGTTAGCAGATGTGCCTACCTGGAGTGTGGGGTGTGGTGGTGTGTGACCTGTGTCCCCTGGCTTGCCCAGGGCGACACATTCCCCCTTAGCAAAATGCAGACCGTCCGCGGGCTGCCGTCCTACACCGGTTTTATTTTTCTGTAAAAAGGGGATAACAGGGTTAAACATAACATGCATAACATTTTTAATAAACTCTTCCCAAGACGGGAGGCACATTTACTTTTAACGTTTCAACGGTATACGGTCACGGTTTCCGCTCTCTCCCACCCAAGTAACCTGGCCCTGATGCTGCCCCTAAAACCCAGGCAGCACCCCTTGACCCACAGTCCAGCACACGGTACCCGAGCGGGATCTGTCCTTCCCTCCAGAGGGTAGCCACCGGTTCCTTTTGTGGCTGGGCCCTGGCCTGCTCTGCTCAGGGCCCTCCCTCCAACCTGCCTCTCCGGAGGCGGCATTGCGGAAACGGTAACGGTACCCAACATATTTACAAGCCACCGACGTTTGTGGTTGCCCTGCAGAGTTCACGGGCTTGTCCATGGATAGTTCCCATGCAAACTTTAAACGGTCCCCACGGGGACAACGGTGCCGGCTCCAGCCGGTTGCAAATCACACGGTGAATCAGGTGAAAACTCGGATAATCATTTTTCATCATCTTTCAACTTTGGCAAACTTTCAAACTTTTTCAAACAAGCAGGTGGTCCCAACGGGGACGGTGCTGCGGGCCTCCATTGCCCTACTCCGGTCTTTCAAGCGCTGGGGTTGCCGGCAAGGGGTAGAGGTCTGCGCTCGTTCGGGCCTCCGGGCCCCTCCTGAGTTTAGCGTCCAGCGCAAACCATCCTCGCTCCCCAAAGTGCCGGGTATACTGCACAATATCTCCCGGCATCAGGTTACGGCCGGGATGTTCTTCGGGCAGGTGAGCATGCACGTCCCGCCGGGCTACAAACACCTCGGCCTCCAGGCCCGGCTCATAGATGAACCCGTAGCCCCGGAGGACATCAAACCGCCTCACCTGTCCCTCGTACAGCGGTCCCCGGTCACGGAAGGTTGCTTGCCGGAGATTTTCTTTCTCCCGGATCGCTCTGGCCACCAGCTCGGCCTTCCTCCTCTCCCTCTCGGCGATCTCCAGGCCCAGCGGTACCGGCTCCCTATCCCAGTACGGCGCTGCTGCCAGCGCCGGCGCACGGGTCGGGCCCCGCGGGACATCCAGAACGTTACCCACTGTCAGGAAGGTGGGCGGCGTATCCCGCGGTGTCATGGCCTTGGGCGCTGCCCTGCAGCAACAACCCGGCGCTACCTCAGCCGAGGTGTGGGGGATGGGCCTAGGGGCTTTCCGCTGCTGGGCCTTCGGCCCGGAGCGGGTCATCGGCTCCGGCTCGGGGAGTTTCTCAGGGGATGCCTCCGGTTCGGTCTTCGGAGTCTTCCACGGCAACACTGCGGACTTGCTGCGGGCTCCGGCTACAGGTTGGCCCGCTTGGGCGGGGGACGCTGGGTACTGCTACCGGTTGCGGTGGTAGCAGGCCTAGTGGCGGGGTCATGGCCTCCGGGACGGGTGGCGAGGGAGGCAGCGAAGGGAGAGGGCTTGGACCGGGCCCCATAGCCGCAATGACCGGCCCCTCAAGGGCGTCGGGACGTGGGTCACTCACCCTCCCTTTCTCCGCTTCCTCCTCGCGTCTCCGCACGGTGGCTACAACGTCCGCCATGTCGGCCTCCCACTCCTCCATGAGGAGCTGCATCTTCACCTGCAGCCTTTGGTAGAGCTGCGCGGTCCGGATCTCCACCCACGCCGCGGTTCCAGGCGCGGGGGGCACGGTGTCGCGGGACGGCATCCACATGACGGCTGGTTCGTTTGTTTCCAGGAACGGGATATTTGCAGAGTCCTGGCGTCCCTGCTTTTATAGCCGCAGCTACATGCGGCCGGCCGCCATCGCGTCCCCCTTAGCTCTTTCCGGCCCCTCCTCTCTCGGGGCGGGGTTTTGGCCTTCGCGCCTCTACTGCTCGAGAAGACGCTCGAGCGGGAACTTTTCGCGCCAAAGATGGCGGCTTCTGAAATTTTTCTGCCGGATACCTCCGGCGGTAACAAGGCGCACCTCTACCAGACGGCAGAGCGGTAAGATCCTGTTCGTGACGCCAAGTTGTCGCGGGCGGGGAGGAGGGTGTCAGCACACCGCGCTCACCCCTTCTGCTCGGGTCCGGCAGCTGCTCCTGGTGGCTCGAGCCGTAGGCCGGATCCCGGGGTTCCTCGAGCGACACTCCTCGCCCGTGAGTGAAAGGGGGGTGTTTGTTGGGTGTGGGGATTGTTATAGTTCGTGACGCCACCCACGGTTGTGGTGATTGCACCACCGCTGCTCAGTGTGGGGGTCCCGGGGATGGTGATGCGGAGCAGCCAGGTGTTGTGTTGCCCCTCCGTGGGTAGGGGTTGGTGATCCCGGGGCCCAGTGAAGAGATGTGAAGTGTAGGGCCTGGAGGGCGCAGGGACGCGGGGGCAGCGCTGTGCCTTGCGGCACTGTGGTACTCACTCAGCCTGAGACTTGGACACAGTTTGTACGGTAAACCAAACGGCTGGTAGGACGGTCCCACAGACGGCTGCACCTGCACTCCCGGTAGGTGACGGTGATGTCTCTCTTCCTTGCACCTGTGTTGACTGATGGTAGCGGTGGATTCCCTCCGGTTACCCGCTCCCCGACTGCAATCTGGGCCGGAGGAGCTCTACACTTTGCCCGCAGGCGCTGGCCCTGGGGAAACTGGTGCCCTGGCGGTGGCGGTGTCTCCCCTGTAATGGTCGGGCTGTTGCCGTCAATCGGGACTTGGTTGCTGGGGGATCTACGTCCCCTTCACTGACGGATTCGGCAAATTTGGCGACTCCTAGCCTTGCCGGGGTCCGAGAGGCCCCTGCCCTGGTGCTGACTGTCCTTCGGAACACTGCTCCAGACCACCGGGCACACAGCCAACGGGGTCCTTCCAGGAACTTCCAAACGGTCCCCCTCCGGACAGTCACCGCCGTCGCTGACCTTGCTGTTCTAGCCCTATACACAGCTGGGCTCTCAGGCGTTGCACTCTCTCTGCGCTGTCACCACTTCTTGCTTTCCTCCTTTTTCACTTCTCTTACTTTCACTTCTTGTTGTTTACTCTTACTTTTGCTCCTCACACTTGCCCTCCCTGGGCTCAACTCCTTCCACTTCCTCCTCCCTGAGCTTTCTGCCTGGTAACTTCCTGCCTCCAGAGTTGTGAGCTCCTTGGTGGGTGGAGCCAACCGCCTGGCCCACCCCCTGGTGTGCATCAACAGACTCCTGGAGGAAGGCAACAAGGATTTCTGGTTAGCAGATGTGCCTACCTGGAGTGTGGGGTGTGGTGGTGTGTGACCTGTGTCCCCTGGCTTGCCCAGGGCGACACAGAAGTGCGCCTTTTGTGACCGCCGGAGGTGTCCAGGTGAAAAATTTGAAAAGCTGCCATCTTGGGCGCGAAGAATTCCCGCTCGAGCGTCTCCTCGAGTAGTAGAGGCGCGAAGGCCAAAACCCCGCCCCTGTAGAGGAGGAGCCGGAAAGAGGCTAAGGGGGACGAAATGGCGACTGGTCGCATGTGAGCGCGGCTATAAAAGCAGGGACGCCAGGACCCTGCGCCCATCTTGTTCCTGGGAGAGGCCGCCAGCAAGATGTACATGCCGTCCCGTAGCACCGTAGCCCCCGCGCCTGGAACCGCGGCGTGGGTGGAGATCCGGACCGCGCAGCTCCAACAAAGGCTGCAGGTCAAAATGTAGCTCCTCTTGGAGGAGTGGGAGACCGACATGACGGAGGTCATAGCGACCGTGCGGAGACGCGAGGAGGAAGTTGCGGAAGGGAGGGTGAGTGACCCACGCCCCGATGCCCCTAGTGGGTCGGTCATCGCGGCTGTTGGACCCATTCTGAACCCTCTCGCCCTGCTGCCTCCCTCAACACCCGCCCCGGCTGCCGTGACCCAGCCACTAGGCCCGCTACCCCCGCAACCGGTAGCGATACCCCGCATGTCCGCCCAGGCGGACCGACCTGTAGCCGGAGCCCGTAGCCGACCGGAAGTCCTCCCTTAGAAAGCCCAGAAGCCTGAGCCGGAGGCATTTACAGCGACTCCCCCCGAGCCAGAGCCGACAGGCCGCTCCGTGCAGAAAGCCCAGCGGAAGAAAACACCTGTGCCCGTCCCCCACACCTCGGCTGAGGTTGCGCCGGGTTGTAGCTGCAAAGCAGCACCCCAGGCCAAGTCACCGCGGGACCTTCCACCCAGATTGCCAGTGGTGGGCAGTGTCCAGAAGGTCTCGCGGGGCCCGACCCGTGCGCCGGAGCTCGCAGCAGCACCGTACTGGGATAGGGAGCCGGTACCGTTGGGCCCGGAGATCGCAGAACGGGAGAAGAAGAAGGCAGAGATGGTGGCCCGTACAATCTGGGAGAAGGAGAGCCTGAGACAAGTGACCTTCCGTGCCCGGGGCCCCCTGTATGAAGGGCAGGTGAGGCGGTTTGATGTCCGCCGGGGCTATGGCTTCATCTATGAGCCAGGCCTGGAGGCCGAGGTCTTTATAGCCCGGCAGGACGTTAACGCCCACCTGCCAGAAGAGCACCCAGGCAGCAACTTGATGCCAGGGGACCTGGTGCAATACACCCGGCACTGCGGGGAGAGGGGGTGGTTTGCGCTGGATGCGAAGTTGAGGGGCAGCCAGGAGGCCCGTGTGTGCACCGCGCTCCCTCCCCCAAGTGATACCGAGGACTAAGAGTGATGGCAGCAGAATACCGTTGTCCTTGTCCCCGTTGGGACCACCAGTGTGTTTAAAGTTTTGGAAAATGATAAGTAAATAATCTATCGATGAAGTCATCTGATTTGCTGCTGATTTGAACCGGTCGTTGTCGGCAACTGGTCCCCGTTGGGACCCCCCTTCACCATTTTGCATAAGGAACTCCTTATGAACCGGCCTGAGAACTTGCAAGGCAACCACAAACTAGTGGCATGTAAATCATGTTGTTGTGGCTTCACCGTTACCGCCTCCGGAGAGGCACATTGGAGGAAGGGCCCGCAGTGGAGCAGGCTGGGGCCCAGCCACCACCGGAACCGGTGGCGATCCTCTGGGGGTTTCGGGGGTTCCCCGTGGACGTGGGTCCCCTGGAAAGGACAGAACCCGCTCGGGCAACTTGTGCTGGACTGGGGTCAAGGGGTGTTTCCCATTTGCTTACGGGCAGCATCAGGGCCAGGTTGCTTGGGTGGGAGAGAGCGGAAGCTGTAACCGTTAAGCAACGTTTAAGTAAGAGTACCTCCCGCTGTGGGAAGATGTTATTATAAATGTAATCTGTTTTACTGTTTAACCATTTCATATTTTTCAGTTTGTGAAAATAAAACCGGTGATGGACGGGCAACCCGCGGACAGTCTGCATTTAACTAAGGGGGAATGTGGCGCCCTGGACAAGCCAGGGGCCACAGAGAACAACATCAACAAACCCCACACTCCCAGCAGGCACACCGAGGTCAAACATGAAACCCTTGTTGCCTTCCTCCAGGGGCTGATGTTCACACCAGGGGGGTGGGCCAGGCGGTTGGTCCCGCCCACCGAGGAGTTCACAGTCCTGGAGGCGGGAAAAGTAAACAGTTCAGCTAGGGAAGTGAAAGTGGAAGGAAGGAAAGTGGAGCTGAGCAACTAACTGACAGCGTCCGGGTGTGTGGCCCGGGCGAGACAGCAAGGTTGGCAGACGGTGGTGACCGTCTGCAGGAGTGGCTGATTGGAGTCTACCGTAAGGACGGTGGACAGGTGGTGGCCCGGCGCTACCGGACCGGTACGCAAAGAGAAGCCAGCACCATCTGGCAGGGGCTTATGGACCCCGGCAAGGCTAGGAGTCACCGTGAATTTGCCAAATTCGTTAGTGAAGGGAACCTCTTGGGTTTCCCAACAGCAAAGTCCCGACAGAAGGCAACAGTCCAACCAAGTGAGGGAGACACCGCCACCGCCAAGGCAACCGTTTCTCAGGGCCAGCGCCTGCGGGCAAAAGGGGCTCCTCCAGCCCATATCCAAGCTGGGGAGCGGGTTACCGGTGGGAACCCATTGGAACCATCTACCGTACATAGGTGCAGGGAAAGGCAGTCACCATCAACCTGCCAGGAGAAACAACACCGCAGCCATCTGTGGGACCCGTCCATCCAGCCTTGTGTTTTACCGAGAACTGTGTTCTCATTATTGGCTGAGTGAGTACCACCGTGCCGTGCGACACAGCGCTGCCCCCGCGACCCTGCACCTCGCCAGGCCCCGTATCCTGCCTGCCATCCATCCCTACCCCATCACTGGGCCCCGGGACAACCAACCCCCCACCCACGGAGGGGAGAAATAACAACCAAGCTGCTCCCTGTCACCGCTCCTGGGATCCCCGTCTAGAGCAGCGGTGGTGTCACCAATATCACCACAACCGTGGGTGGCGTCAGGGACAATAACCTAAACCCCCACAATCTAAATCCCCTTATCACTCACGGGCGAGGAACGCCGCTCGAGTCCCCGGGATCCGGCCCACCGCTCGAGCCACCACCGAGCAACAGCGGCAGCCGCAGCAGCGGCCGGACCCGAGCAGTGGGAGAGCACAGCGTCCCCTCCTCCGCCCGCGACAGAGGATGGGCATGCTTTTTTAAACTTTTTTTGTTTGGTGCATGCTACGTCCGTTAACACTGTTGTTACCCCCCGGTGTGCGCCGTTAAAACACTGTAAGCAGCTCACACAGGGCTTAGCACCAAGTGTACCTGAGCACAGTGTTGGTCGCATGAGTTTTGTTTGCACGTATAGCATCCAATCCACGAACCCGAACCATGATTTTAAATTTTGTTTTCGGTTCAAAAACCTAACCTCAGGTTTGTTCATCTCTAATCACAACCTTTTGTGCAGTTGTGCAGAACCTTCTCAGGCCTCATCAGTGCCAGAAATCCCAGCTCAGTTTGAGAGGTCCAGGGCTTTCGGCCCAAGTTGCAGGGATCAGAAGATTTGATGAGGTGCAGATGAGTGATGATGAGGAGTGGAGGGGCCGGAGATATAAGCGGTGAGAGTAATATAAGTATTTCTTTTATTTTTTAATCCTTGTTTATCATAACTTCCGACGGTAAATGGAACTTCATGGGAAAACCTTGAGAACAGGTGAATTCAAAAGTTGCCTGTTCTGCATGTTTCTAGCCCACCGTGCTTTGAGAACCCATAGCCGCCAGTTCTATACATGCAAAACCCGTTCAATCAGTCTCTCCCAACTCACTGCGAAGGAAGTTCTTAATACAGCCTGAAAGAACCATACTGGAGACAGATGTTGGCCTCAGAGGTGTGACCGGCATCTACTTGACAATTATGGCATCTCCATGAAACAACCTTTTTAAAACCCTGACTGTTTTATGGCAAGGTATACTACACATAACTCATTATGTAATGCAATCAGTGTCAGAAAGCCGCATTGCTCTGGAGCCATCTCCTTTCTTATTCTCTTCTTTCTGGTCACAGATGACAAAATTGCTAATTAAAAATAGATTGTAAACTTAAGCCTAACATCAACAATCATTTTGTAGCTAAATAGGTCACTACCCTGGAGACTTTATGAATCTAATTCCTTCTTAATTTTTTTGATTATCCCCACACTTACCCTCTGGAATATCTTTGTCACTTCTTTCTTTTCTGCTTTGTCTTTTATAACCTTCCTCCTCTTTATCTTTCTTTTCTCTGCCAAATAATGATTTAGCTAGGCTTCCATAAATCAATAATTATGTCTGCCGTAATGCTATCAGCTTCATAGCAGAAACTCAAAAGGAAGACCTAACTCTCTGAACAAGCCCATTGAGTCTGTATTTCAATAACGCGGGCCAAGCTGTGTTAACTGTGAAATGTAATAGGCAAATACTCCAAGGGCCGGGACTCCTGTTGACAAACAAGGGTCCTAGGTAGAATTCAAAGGGCCCTTTGCTCTATTCTCCGCTGACATTGGAGGTGGTGCTTCATGTTCAATTAATCTCCTAATTTTTGGAATAATTATTTGCTTTTTCACTTTTTTTAGATGATGCCATACTAAAAAGTTATGTACTTTGTGTTAAATATAGACGTACCAACAGCCCTCGTCGAGCATGATTGCTCAAGAAAGGCATGGAATGAAACTTCACATAAGCCTAAGGTTTTTGGCAGTTGTACAGCGAAAATGTTTCATTAGCTATTTATATTTATAACTTTTCGGGACAAAGAAGCTGGATTTTAATTAGACTCTTGGTAAACACCATTTTTCCATACCTTCACTTTTTTTTATTTTTTTTACCGGATATTAACAAGCATTTTAAATTAGATTTGATATTTTTTAAAGGATTTATTAAGATGTTTAAATAGTAGTACTCCATGTTAGTAATATATAAAAATGACCAGTGGTGATCACAATCAACCGGTTTACCAGAGGTGTCTCTGAGGTCCCAGAGTAGGTCTACCAGAAGATTATTATCCACTGTTCCAGTGGAAATAGAAAAGCCTCAACTCCAACCAGGACAGTCCTTGGTCGAGCATAATTGATCAAGAAAGGCATGGGATGGAACTTCACATAAGCCTAATGTTTTTGGTAGTTGTACAAGTAAAATATTTCAATAGCTATAAGTCCATCTCAATAAATTAGAATATCATCAAAAAGTTAATTTATTTCAGTAATTCAATACAAAAAGGAAACACATATTATATAGAGGTATTACGCACAGAGTGATCTAGTTCAAGAGTTTATCTCTGTTAATGTTGATGATTATGGTTTACAGTCAATGAAAACCCAGAAATCATTATCTCAGAAAATTAAAATAATCACCACAAAACACCCCCAAAGGCTTTCTAAGCATTTAAAATGGTCCCTTAGTCTGGTTCAGTAGGCTACACAATCATGGCGAAGACTGCTGACTTGACAAGTGTCCAGAAGGCAGTCATTGACACAGTGCTGTATCTAAGCATATTAACTGAAAGTTGAGTGGAAGGAAAAAGTGTGGTATAAAAAGGTGCACAAGCAACCGGGATAACAACAGCCTTGATAGGATTGTTAACAAAAGGTCATTCAAAAATTTGGGGGAGATTCACAAGGAGTGGACTGCTGCTGGAGTCAGTGCTTCAAGAGCCACCGCACACAGACGTATCCAGGACATGGGCTACAACTGTCGCATTCCTTGTGTCAAGCCACTCATGACCAATAGACAACGCCAGAAGTGTCTTACTTGGGCCAAGGAGAAAAAGAAGCCTCAACTCCCTCCAGGACAGTCCTTGGTTTGGTCTGTATAAGGATCCTCATTACGCAAAAGTTGTAATGTACTGTTCTTCTACAGAGCAATACAAAAAAAGCTGGTTATGGCTATTTTTTAATCCAGACTACTGTGTTGCTCATTTGCCCTGCATCTTACCCAGAAAATGATGATCCCGTGAGCTAACTTGGTCCAGAAATGTCATTCCATCACGTAAATGTATAGATATACAAAACATAATATTTGAGAAAATTCCCACACACCACAAGAAGAAATCTGTGAAAACTTGTCTTGACTTGTCTCCATTCAGCTGAAGAAACAATACCTAACTATTAGTGATGACGAGCGAGTACTAAAAAGCACGGGTGCTCGAGGCTCGGGCCGAGCATCCCAAGATACTCGTGTACTTGGCCCGAGCACCGAGCCCAATGTTATCCTATGGGAGACCCGAGTATTTTTCTGAAATGACCCCTGGCAGCATGTAGAAACCCTAAAAATGTCACAAAAGTCTCAGAAGAGTGCTCAAATGACATGGCAACAGCATGGGGAAGACCCCTTGAAGCATTTATCACTCAAAAGTCACAGCTGTGAACAATTTTGTCCGAGTTTTACGCCATTTTTACGGACTCACCAGAAAACCTTCCAAAATGACACCAAAATGAATTTTCATGGCGGAAATGTTAAGGGCACATACCCAATTGTGAGATAGAGCTGGTGTATGTTACTTTTTGAGATTAATACATGAAAGATTTTACGTAAAACATTGTGTGGCACTCCGATGTACAAAACGCACATTTTGTGCTTTTTACTAGCGATGTCGGTCATTTTTTTTTTCATTCTATCTCCCGTCGGTCGGTCTCGTTCTGTCTGTCTCTCTCTGTCTTGTCTGTCCCCCTCTCACAGTCTGTCGGTCATTCTCCCCCCTCTCTCTTACTTACTGTTCCCCGATCACTGCCGCGGCGCTGCAGAGCTGTTCACTAAACTCCGGCGGCTTTTCCTCTTTTGAAAAAGCCGGCCGCTCATTAAACAATCTCGTATTCCCTACTTTCCTGCTTTTCGGCGCCTATGATTGGTTGCAGTGAGACACTCCCCCACGCTGAGTGACAGGTGTCTCACTGCACCCAAACACAGCAGCCGGTGGGTGTGTGTATACTGTGCAGTGAAATAAATAATTAAATAATTTTAAAAAACGGCGTGCGGTCCCCCCAATTTTAATACCAGCCAGATAAAGCCATACGGCTGAAGGCTGGTATTCTCAGGATGGGGAGCTCCACGTTATGGGGAGCTCCCCAGCCTAACAATATCAGTCAGCAGCCGCCCAGAATTGCCGCATACATTATATGCGACAGTTCTGGGACTGTACCCGGCTCTTCCCGATTTACCCTAGTGCGTTGACAAATCGGGGCAATAAGGAGTTAATGGCAGCCCATAGCTGCCACTAAATCCTAGATTAATCATGTCAGGCGTCTCCCCGAGATTCCTTCTATGATTAATCTGTAAATTACAGTTAAAAAACACACACACCCGAAAAATCCTTTATTAGAAATAAAAAACACTAACAAAGTCCCTTATCACCAATTTATTAACCCCGACAAACCCTCCATGTCCGGCGTACTCCACAGTCCTCCAGCGTCGCATCCAGCTGTGCTGCATGAAGGTGACAGGAGCTGCAGAATACACCGCCGCTCCTGTCAGCTTCACACAGCAACTGAAGACAGCCGCGCGATCAGCTGAGCTGTCACTGAGGTTACCTGGATCCAGCGGTGGATGCAGTGGTGGCCGCGGGTAACCTCAGTGACAGCTCAGCTGATCGCGCTACTCACCACCGCTCCGGTCAGCTCCATGCAGCAACTGAGGTGAGTATAGCGATCAGCTGAGCTGTCACTGAGGTTACCTGGATCCAGCGGTGGATGCAGCGGTGGCCGCGGGTAACATCAGTGACAGCTCAGCTGATCGCGCTACTCACCGCCGCTCCGGTCAGCTCCATGCAGCAACTCAGGTGAGTATAGCAATCAGCTGAGCTGTCACTGAGGTTAATCGCGGCCACCGCTGGATCCAGCGGTGGCCGTGAGTTACCTGACTGACAGCAGCTGATCGCGCTACTCACCTCAGTTGCTGTGTGAAGCTGACAGGAGCGGCGGTGTATTCTGCTGCTCCTGTCACCTCCATGCAGCAGAGCTGGACGCGACGCTGGAGGACTGTGGAGTACGCCGGACATGGAGGGCTTTGTCGGGGTTAATAAATTGGTGATGAGGGACTTTGTTATTGTTTTTTATTTCTAATAAAGGATTTTTCGGGTGTGTGTGTTTTTTAACTGTAATTTACAGATTAATCATGGAAGGAATCTCGGGGAGACGCCTGACATGATTAATCTAGGATTTAGTGGCAGCTATGGGCTGCCATTAACTCCTTATTACCCCGATTTGCCAACGCACTAGGGTAAATCGGGAAGAGCCGGGTACAGTCCCAGAACTGTCGCATATAATGTATGCGGCAATTCTGGGCAGCTGCTGACTGATATTGTTAAGCTGGGGGGCTCCACATAACATGGAGCTCCCCATCCTGAGAATACCAGCCTTCAGCTGTATGGCTTTATCTGGCTGGTATTAAAATTGGGGGGACCGCACGCCGGTTTTTTTAATTATTTATTTATTTATTTTACTGCACAGTATATACACGCCCACCGGCTGCTGTGATTGGGTACAGTGAGACACCTGTCACTCAGCGTGGGGGCGTGTCTCACTGCAACCAATCATAGGCGCCTGTGGGCGGGGAAAACAGGGAATATGAGATGGCTGTGTGCAGAGCACAGCACGCCCGCCGGTATAAAGGCTCGGTCACGCTGTGCAGGCCGGCCAATCACTGCAATTCCACAACTAACAGGGCTGTGGCATTGCAGTGGTCTGTCAGCCAATCCCTGCATGAGGGCTGGCTCTCAAAAGAGCGCCAACATGCAGGGATGAAGACCACGAGTACAGCACGAGTATCGCGAAATTACTCGGTCCCCGCCGAGTAGCCCGAGTACAGTGATACTCGTGCGAGTACCGAATAGTAACAAGCATACTCGCTCATCACTACTAATTATCCAAGACACCAGAGATTGGTCAAAATGTCATCTTTTTTTTTCTATAATAATATAAAATGTATTCACTTATATAGCGCCATTAATTCCACAGCGCTTTATATGCATCAGGAACTCTGTCCCCATTGGGGCTCACAATCTTCATTCCCTATCAGTATGTCTTTGGAGTGTGGGAGGAAACCGGCGCACCCAAAGGAAACCCACGCAAACATGGGGAGAACATACAGACTCCTTGCAGATGTTGTCCTTGATGGAATTTGAATCCGGGACCCTAGTGCTAACCACTGAGCCACCTTACTGCCCAATCATATTAACCTTTGTCAGGCTGCATAATTTTGCCAAAATTTCTCGACCCCTTATCTCGGAAGGGGGTAGAGATATTTTATTGAAATTTGGTCAATATATTCTGGACCAAAACCTCTGAGATGTCACGAAATTTCAGCCCGCTATGGCTTTTCGAAAAAAAAAAATTATTGCAATTTAAAAAGGGAATAGTTACAATTGTACCTATTAAGCCGGACGAAGGATAAAAGACAAAATGGTAGCAAAACAATGTAGCAATGTTTTAGACACTTGACCTTCATCAAGCAAGTCAAGAATAAAAAGCTAAAAAAAATGATTTTTTTATCAGTTAATCCAATAGAATAAATAATAGATGAAGACCTGGTTCATTAGATCTGGCATTTTTCATGCCAATCTTAATAAATGGAATACCGAAATAAGATTAGAAGGAACTTAAATATGCCGTGCCTCTCTCAGATATGTGTCTCCAGTCCCTAGTGTACATTTCGGATGTTATTTACATTTAGTGGCAGAAATGATGATAAATTTGCTTTGCCAAGCTCTGTACTCTCCAAGCTTCAGCCATTTTGGTGAAGTTGGCTGTCACTAGCGTAAAAACGTAAGTCACAAAGTTTTTGGCACTTTTTTGAGTTGAACAGGAATATTGCAACATTTCAAGGTATGTTATGGTGAAAATTCCTTAACGAATCTCTGGGGCCTTGGACACTCGGACATTATAAAACATAATATGTTCCAATAGAAAGACATAAAGGAGTGTTAAGATCTGTCATGTCCTCTTAGGATTTAGGTTTGCAGAAATCTGGAGGCTTTTGTTAATCTCCTAGAAATTTCACATGTCCTTACTGCTGCCGCCACACTGCTGCAGAATAGGTGCCGTTAAAGGGGGAACATTGGAGGACAATTATTCTAATGCCATTAAAAGTTGCCATAAATTTTATCCCAAGATCACTTCTAATCCTCTCCAGAATTTTACAGCTCCATAAAGAAGAGATTTGCAGTCGCAGTCAACAAACATACTCACTCTTTCCTAAATTAAACTCCTCCAGTCTGTGTCGGATGTCTACATTAAAAAAAAAGCCATTTCAAGGAACAGGGCAGATGTGATCAGATGGTTATGACAAATGAAGGTTATACTTTATTTTTTGTAGCCACAGGGCAATACTAAGAGGCATGGACTTAACCAAATGTTTCCAAAGCTTATCATAAATTGAAGAAAAAAAAAGATTAAATAAAGATAATTCTAAGAAACTGAGATTTTAATCCCATTAATCCCCAGGAATTATTTTGATTTATTCAAGATTTATAGCATTACAAGCTTTAGAAAGAAATGGGAAATTTTGAATTGTCTTCCAAGGTATAAATGGGCCTTTCCTTGGGTGACAAAATTGCAGCAAGACTATTGTTTACCCCACATACAGCTTGACCAGCATACAGTATGTTTCGCAAGAACACCCTGGACTTCCCAAACCTCGAGGACCCTGCCATCTTGCTAGACTTACCTGATGTTGATGCTGATGATGCGTTTTCCTCTAGATCAGTGTTTCTCAACTCCAGTCCTCAGACCCACCAACACTTCATGTATTCCTCAATATTAGACATGGAATAATTCTATTATCTGAGCCACATTATGGAAATCCTGAAAATCTGATTAAGGAAAACCTGAAAACATGCACTGTTGGTGGGTCTACAGGACTGGAGTTGAGGAAAACTGCTCTAGATCAACAGATGTGTAAGATGCGAGATGACCTTACTTTTACTTCCAACTTGACTATCCACATTACTATGGAAATTAATTATAACCTTCATCATTCTTTTAATTAAATTTAGTCGAATATTTAATATTTTATCTTTATATCCAAAATAATTATTGTAGTTAGCTTGGATATATTTTTTCACCATACATTTACACATGCATGAGAAATCTAAAAACATGTAAGTGATTTACTGTACATCTTCATATATGAATTCCATATGGAGGTACCTGAATCTGGATGGGCAGGTAGAGAAGTTGTTACATTTTTGACCAGCAGAAGATGATGGCATCACATTTTCCCAGTTGTAGACAGTGTGAGTCCTAGAATGGGTGCCTTGGTCCTTGGAAGAAAGAAACTGAAAGATAAGAGTGCAAAAATAGGGTCTTATTAGATATTACCAGAGGAGTAATTGTGACGCCCCTGGACTATCAGGTCATCACAGGGTACTGTACAAGCTGCCCTTCCATGCAGTATTCTGCCTACCTCTTAGTTCTAGGTCCCTAACTAAATGGTGTTGCCTCCAACAGCAAATCAAATCCTAAATACACCCTGCACCACACCCACCAGACACACCAGTTGATGGCTTAAGTAAAATAGAGTCACCCACCTGGGGGGGTCAGGGAGGGGAGGTGAGAAAGTAGCCCTGGAGCTGTGAGGAACTCAGAGGTAGTCGGGAGTGGTGACTCCTGAAGGAACCGTCTAGGTTGCAGACGGTGGTCTGGGCCTAGAGGAGTCGGACCCCCGGTCGCAGAGGATTGTGGCAAGGGGCCTGCAACTGTCAAGGAGGACAGCCGGCAGCCTAGCACTATCACCGGTCTAGGACAGAAGGCACGACAGGGTACATGAACCCTAGGTCGGGGAGTAGCTTCAGGCAACCCGACAATTGATCTGAAGAGAACGGAGCCTTTCGGACCCTAGGTCGGGGAGTAGATTCAGGCAACCCGACAATTCAGATGAGGAGAACGGAGCCTTTATGATCTGTTCCCACCCACTCCAGAATCAGGGCATTAGCGCAACGAGGGGGATAGGACTTTCCAAATCCAAAATGGTCCAGAAAATCCCAAGCGTGAGCCCTGAGAGCAAGCTCCCATAATTAGCCATAGTAGGGAGCGGGGCCCGGCTAGTTCCATGCTACCGAACCAACAAGTTGAAGTCAAACTAAGTGCCAGGAAGCAGGTCACGGATCACCAGGCAGCACCATTGGGGACAGTACCCGGATGAGCTCCCATCAGCGGCAGCGGTACCCAGAGACTTTGTTTACCCAGTTGTCAGTGTCTGCTTATGAACTGAGTGAGTACGAAAGTGACCCCTTCACCCCAAGGCCCCCCTCACTGAGTCCCAAGGCATCCTCCTACCCGTGGAGGGTTACAACAGCTTGCTGCCCCACTTCATCACCCCGGGTACTCCCAACGGCAGCAGCTGTACTTCCCAAATTACCGTACACCACGGGTGGCATCACGAACTACATACCAATTCCCCCTGTAAATATCCCCCTTATATTTGAGTGGCCGCACGGCCCCCAGGTCCAGAGACCCTTGAGCCACAGCGAACCTGGATCCGAGCAGCTCGGCTGCTTTCACGGGGGTGGCACATGATCATTTTTGGAAGCTCACCTTATAAAGTTGTGCAAGTCCCAACTAACTATAGACACTTGTAAGTAACGACTGCTGTGGCCCCACGTGGAATAGAGGATAACCGGTAGCTAGATAGTGATGTTTGCTGCGCTGCCATGAGGCGGAGACAGTTAAAAAGTCATCAAAGTGATTTATTTCAACGCGTTTCAGAGAGAACCCCTCTCCTTCAGGAAAAATCACATCTGACCTTTTCACCATCTTGTCCTCATGGCAGCGCAGCAATCATCCTTATCTAGCGAATAGTTATCCTCTTGGTCTTTGGAAGGGCACTTCATATCTCAATTTCCCAAATGTTCGAATGTGTCCTCACATTATCTTGAAACTTTTTCTCATCTGGGTTCATTTTTCTTTAAAGGAGAATATAATATACACCCATAATTTACAATATTTATCATATAAGTAAAAAATGCACCATATATATAGGATGAGGAGGTCTCACGTAACACACCTTAATTTTGGGACTTGAAGAGAGAAAGTGTTAGACGCGTGTGATCACCAGTCCTTTCACGCTCCCAGTCTCCCCTGTTAGATTAAAGGCCAGTGGACCATTGATCTTTTCATAGATTGCGATCATAAAGGTGTGCATGGCATATTAACATGATTTGCCATTAATGTGGTGAGGAAGCCCCTTTAATTAAACAAATGGTAGTAAAATGAAGTTTATGCAGACATCAGGATAAGTTCCTGTCATTATGAATTAAAGAAAATATGGGTTGAAAGGGTTTCTTCCTCTTGGAGGCAGTGCACTGCTTCTCGGGGGTGGTGCACACTTACGCAACTATGCTACTGGTCAGAATTGTTAACTGGTTACAACTGTGCGATCTCCCATGCTGCAAATAGAAACAGCTTTTGTTGATTACAAAATATACAGCAGTAACTCTGAAAATCTAAAGTAGGCAAACATTGAATATAGGACTTTTGTAACTGCATCACTCCTACTGGAACTATGTTTAAATAATGAGATACTTAGCGAGATACTTAGCTTATAAATTGGCCAATCCGTGTGAGCTCCGACGGCCAACAACAAGGCGTATCTCTTTGTTGGCACCCTATACTAATATGCTTCTATCTGGGTTACAAACCCTACAAATTATAGGCAGGTAGGATCCAGCTAAAATGAAAATGCCCTGGCTGAAGGGCTCACTCAGAAATGAATGGAATACAAATATAAAAAGCTGGCCAGCACATCCTACAGGTGTGAACAGGCTCATGCTGAAAATGCAATATAATTACAAAAATATACAGCAGCACTCTGAAAAGCTAAAATATTGAATATAAGAATTTTACTGGTCAGTCATTTATATTTGCATTTGATTCTTTTCTGACTGAGCACTCCACCCTTCAGCCAGGGCATTTTAATTTTAGCAGTAAACTATCTGACAATTACTTGTAGATTTTATAACCCGGATAGAGGCATATTAGGTTAGGGTCCCGGTAGAGTGAGATATGCCTTGTTGTTGGCTGGCTCACATGGATTGGCCAATTTATAAGCCATCTAATTTTTTTAAACATAGTTCCAATAGCAGTAACGGTCCAGTCACACATAACGAGATCGTTACTACGTCACAGTTTCCGGATCGTTGTTACATCGTTGGTGAGATTGTTGGTAAGATGTCACACAGTCATTTTCCCAACGACTTTAGTAACGATGCAGCTACCTGTGTAATGTTCTCGTTGGTCGTTGGGACCCTGTCACACAGCAGCTACAGTTAGGTCCAGAAATATTTGGACAGTGACACAATTTTCGCGAGTTGGGCTCTGCATGCCACCACATTGGATTTGAAATGAAACCTCTACAACAGAATTCAAGTGCAGATTGTAATGTTTAATTTGAAGGTTTGAACAAAAATATCTGATAGAAATTGTAGGAATTGTACACATTTCTTTACAAACACTCCACATTTTAGGAGGTCAAAAGTAATTGGACAAATAAACCAAACCCAAACAAAATATTTTTATTTTCAATATTTTGTTGCGAATCCTTTGGAGGCAGTCACTGCCTTAAGTCTGGAACCCATGGACATCACCAAACGCTGGGTTTCCTCCTTCTTAATGCTTTGCCAGGCCTTTACAGCCGCAGCCTTCAGGTCTTGCTTGTTTGTGGGTCTTTCCGTCTTAAGTCTGGATTTGCGCAAGTGAAATGCATGCTCAATTGGGTTAAGATCTGGTGATTGACTTGGCCATTGCAGAATGTTCCACTTTTTTGCACTCATGAACTCCTGGGTTGCTTTGGCTGTATGCTTGGTGTCATTGTCCATCTGTACTATGAAGCGCCGACCGATCAACTTTGCGGCATTTTGCTGAATCTGGGCTGAAAGTATATCCCGGTACACTTCAGAATTCATCCGGCTACTCTTGTCTGCTGTTATGTCATCAATAAGCACAAGTGACCCAGTGCCATTGAAAGCCATGCATGCCCATGCCATCACGTTGCCTCCACCATGTTTTACAGAGGATGTGGTATGCCTTGGATCATGTGCCGTTCCCTTTCTTCTCCAAACTTTTTTCTTCCCATCATTCTGGTACAGGTTGATCTTTGTCTCTTCTGTCCATAGAATACTTTTCCAGAACTGAGCTGGCTTCATGAGGTGTTTTTCAGCAAATTTAACTCTGGCCTGTCTATTTTTGGAATTGATGAATGGTTTGCATCTAGATGTGAACCCTTTGTATTTAATTTCATGGAGTCTTCTCTTTACTGTTGACTTAGAGACAGATACACCTACTTCACTGAGAGTGTTCTGGACTTCAGTTGATGTTGTGAACGGGTTCTTCTTCACCAAAGAAAGTATGCGGCGATCATCCACCACTGTTGTCATCCGTGGACGCCCAGGCCTTTTTGAGTTCCCAAGCTCACCAGTCAATTCCTTTTTTCTCAGAATGTACCCGACTGTTGATTTTGCTACTCCAAGCATGTCTGCTATCTCTCTGATGGATTTTTTTTATTTTTTTCAGCCTCAGGATGTTCTGCTTCACCTCAATTGAGAGTTCCTTAGACCGCATGTTGTCTGGTCACAGCAACAGCTTCCAAATGCAAAACCACACACCTGTAATCAACCCCAGACCTTTTAACTACTTCATTGATTACAGGTTAACGAGGGAGACGCCTTCAGAGTTAATTGCAGCCCTTAGAGTCCCTTGTCCAATTACTTTTGGTCCCTTGAAAAAGAGGAGGCTATGCATTACAGAGCTATGATTCCTAAACCCTTTCTCCGATTTGGATGTGAAAACTCTCATATTGCAGCTGGAAGTGTGCACTTTCAGCCCATATTATATATATAATTGTATTTCTGAACATGTTTTTGTAAACAGCTAAAATAACAAAACTTGTGTCACTGTCCAAATATTTCTGGACCTAACTGTATGTAACGATTCCAACCTCGAATAGGGGCGTAGTGTTTGACGCTGTAAGCCACGTAGGCATGCATATGCGTCGCCTTTTCCACACCCCTCCGTTTTGATTGGTGGCCAATACTGCGTTCTGATTAGGCGGCCAGCCTAGAAGGCAACTTTGTATCGCTTCATCCTTTGTCCCTTTTTGAGTCTTGCTTTGAGGATAGAACCTGCGACTTCAGCTTCGATCCAAAAAGCAAGTGCAGCACCCTGGGATATGCTACCCCAGTGATCTGCAGGATCCTAAGGCTTTCTGGAACACCCTATGCTGACAACCCACACCTCACACACAGGTAGGGGCACATTCCCTGAGACCTGGGCGCAGCATGTAGAGGGTTAACAGTGGTCATATGTGAGAACCAATCCCTTAGCTGTTAGCCTGGGAAAGGGGTGTGGCTTGTGGGAAGCAACAGGTGTTGCTAGGCAGAGTTGGCAGAGAGGAAAAACGACAGTTGAAAAGAGCCAGTGAGTGAGAGGGGTGTGAGGATTGTGAGGAGACCCCCAAAAGGCGACTAGGAGGTAGTAGCCTGAGGGTAGAGAGATCCCAGGAACTACGCATGAGGGGATACTGGACCCCAGAGTAGGCAACAGCTCCAAGCGGTCTGCTGATCCAGCCGTGTGTGGTGACTTCCAGGGTACCACACCACCCATAGGCTCAGGGACACAGCCTCATATATAGGACCCGGGAGAGGGCACAGAGAAGTAGCCTACCCCACAAGGGACCGTGAGGCATGTCATACTGGGCCCGTAAAGAAAAGGAGTGGAGCGCCGCAGGTCACCGACAGCTTCAGGCAAGGGGACCATCAGCTCTGCATGTGCACGGAGGGCTCAACTGGGACTCACGTCAGCACCGGGACAAAGGAAAGTCGGTTGACCAGCCCTGCCAAACTGCACTTGCAACATCAAGTGAGTAAATATCAGTTAATCTGCAAGAACTGTGTCGTGTTTATTACTGGCGCACCACAAGGCACAGCACACCTACATGGGACTTAAGCCCCTACTGGCGGAGGGTGCGAACACACTTGCTGCTATACCATCTGTCCCTAAAACCACAGCAGCGGCGGGACATCTTATTACCACAACCCGCCAGTGGCGTCACAAGTGACATACCAAATAACCCTGTTAATGAGCGCCCCCCCAGGTAACGGAACCGGGCACGGCCACCTGTGACGGTGATCCCCATTATCCACCACCCAGAACAGAGTATCCCAAGGGCCTGGGGTGTGGCAGCGCTCTGCACAAGCAAGCAATCAGGAACAAAGTACGAATGAATCCAGGTGTAGTCGCAGGTTCTATCCTCAAAGCAAGGCTCAAAAAGGAACAAAGCATGAAGCGATACCCAATCAGAACACAGTACTGTTCTCAGCACCAACCAATCAGTGCAGAGGGGGCACGGAAAAGGTGACAACTACACGCCTACGTGTCACACTTTAAGTTCTCATCTAGGTCATTAACGAGATCATTGATAGGTGTCAAACATACAGATCCATCCTGCCATACAGGACTCCAACGAGGCAAAAATGGCCCAGGACATAAAGCAACGACCAACGATCTCACAGCAGGGGGCAGATCGTTGCTACATGTCAAACATAACGAGATCGCTGGTGAAGTCGTTGTTTCGTCACAGAAACTGTGACGTAGCAACGATGTCCTTAGCGATCTTGTTATGTGTGAAGTGGCCTTAATGCAATAACGCAGTGATGTTTGTATATTTTACTTTTTCAGAGTGGTGCTGTATATTTTCGTAATTACATTGAATTTTCGGCTTGCACCTGTTCACACCTGTAGGATGTACAGGTTAGTCCTTTTAGATTTGTATTGCATTCCTTTCTGACTGAGCACTTCGCCCTTCAACCAGGACGTTTACATTTTAGCAGGATCCTGCCTGCCCATAATTTGTAGGTTTTTAAACCGGGATAGAGCATATTAGGGTAAAGAGATATGCTTTGTCATTGGCTGCTTCACATGTATTGACCAATTTATAAGCTAAGCATCTGATTTTTTAAACATAGTTCCAATTTTCAGCTAATTGAATGAACTTTGTCCAACGGCAGAGCAAGACGGAAAGACCATTGTGACGATTTTAATACATTTTTGGAATAAATTGGATTTTACTCAGCCTGGATGCTGGATTTACCTCTTTTTCCTTGCTGCTGGCAGTTTTTGCACATGAACTTTCCGTGCCATCCCTGTCCTGAGGGAAGGCGAGCTGACTTTTTTGTATTTTTTTTCACTTCTGTAGGAACAGTGCCCTATGGGCTGGATGTAACCATAGACTCTATGACTTTACTGAGGGGAACTGGTGTGCCAGAAAGTGAAGGAGAGGACAGTGTAAGCAGTAGTACCAAGAGCTAAGCAGCAGTTTGCAGCACAAGCATGCTTTGAAGTAGTGTACCATTCTTAAGGCCCTGTCACACACAGTGATAAATCTGCGGCAGATCTGTGGTTGCAGTGAAATTGTGGACAATCAGTGCCAGGTTTGTGGCTGTGTACAAATGGAACAATATGTCCATGATTTCACTGCAACCACAGATCTGCCAAAGATTTATCTCTGTGTGTGACGGGGCCTTTAGGCTATGTGCACACTGGGAAATGGAATTTTCTTGAGAAAATTCCGCATGCTCTCAAAGATTACCGCACCCGCGGTAAAAAACGCGGGAAACCGCACCCGAAAACCGCATGCGGTTTGCCGCGGTTTTCTGCGGTTTTACCGCGGTATTGTTCGCGGTATTGCCGCGGTTTTGCCGCGTGCGGGTTGGGAAAATAAAGCACATTGAAGAAAAAAAAAAAAAAGTCATTTAATCCTGAGATAGTAGATAGATATACAGAAGAATAGATAGAGGGATGGATAGATAGATAGATAGACAGACAGATAGAGGGATAGATAGATAGATAGATAGATAGAGGACAGATGGCTGCATTTCCCACGGTCGGCAGTGAGTTCACATTACCGGCCGTGGGAAATGATCGGTAATTACCTCTGCTGTCTGCTGCTTTCATTCAGCGCTGTGTCTGTGACAGTCGCGGCTGGATCTAAGCAGCGCAGGACCTGTGGATTACGCCGGAGCGGTGGATTACGCTGGAGCTTTGGTGCGGGAGGGGTTAATAAAATGGTGAACGAGGCTTGTTTGTTTTATTTAAAATAAAGGATTTTTCGGTGTCTGTGTTTTATTCACTTTACTTACGGGTTGATCATGTCAGCTGTCACATAGACGCTGCCATGATCAAGCCTGGAGTTAATGGCGGTGGTCCCCCACCATCATTAACCCCTTGTATTACCTTGCTGCCACTGCTACACGGCAGCAAGAAGAGCCGAGGACACGCCGCTGCTGCCGCATAATGCATGCGACAGTGCCGGGCAGCTGCGGCTGATATTCTCGGCTGCGGGAGGGGGAGTGAGGCAGGGGACATTATCCCTGCCCCTCTCCCTCCCCAGCCTGAGAATGCCGGGCCGCCGCTGTGTGCTTACCTCGGCTGGACGGTAAATATGCAGCGGAGCCCACGTTCTTTGTTTTCTATATTTCTGTTTTCTTTCTATGTGTGTTCTATGTGTCTGTGATGTCTATGTGTGTCTGTGATCTGTGTTTGTGTTTACTCTCTGCACGGCTTCCTCTTCCTGTAATGACATCACTTCCCTGCAAACCGCAGACAAGCGATGTACATTACCGGAGGTAAACCGCGAAATACCGCAGGGAATAATTCAGGAAAACGCAGTGAACCGCACAGAATTTGCTGCCTGCGTTATTCCCTGCGGGATTTCATGATTAACATTGGAGTCAATGGAGTGAAATCCCGCAGCGATGTGCGGAAAAGAAGTGACATGCACTTGTTTTTGCTGCGGGATTCCCGCAGCAAAACATGCAGCTGTCAAATTCCGCCCAGTGCGCACAGGATTTTTTTTCTCCATAGGATTTGCTGGAGATTTACTGCAGAGATGTTATGAACATTTTCTGCAGCGAAACATGCAGCAAATCAGCGGCAAAATCCGGTAAGTGCGCACATGGCCTTACAATGTTCAAGTGTTGTGTCCACAGTAATGATGTGACTTAAGTACTATGCGTAACTGTTAGTAAAAGACTGTTGAGGAAGAGAATGTAATCTGTGTTCATCAATTCCCGGCGGGAATACAAGGACCTGCGTAGAGGTATGGCTTACACACAAAGTCCACAAATCCCACCAGGAGCCCCCCCAACCACCCCTTTTACCTCGCTCTGTGAAGAGGACAAGGTTCCCGGTGTCATGATGTAATTTCAGGATAGTGAGGGACAGGGAGCTTTTATGCTGTCTCTTACTCTAGGGGACCCTAGGCTATCCCTCACCTCAGCATTACTCATAATAGTGGAGATGCCAGAGTCCTGTGCCTTTCTATACTCCTGAGCAATAATACTCTAATATCCCCTCTTCCCAGGGAGGGATGGGGCAGGAGTGAGATGATTTACAGATAAGGACACCCAAGGGAAAATCAAAACTCTGACACACTGAACACACAGGAATAAACAAAAAGAGACTCAGGCAGAAAACAAGAGCATGAGGGTAGCAACAAAAAGGCAACAGTGGTAAACTCCAAAACAGCACACAGCAACAGGTATTGCACCAGTCTGGATCACCACACCTCCCTAAACCAACTAAGGGCTCATGCGCACGTAACTGCTGATTATTCTGCAGCGATTTGACAGAACATGTGCGCTTCAAATCGCTGCAGAATGAATGCAGTATTTTTGTTAAAAAAAAAGCCGATTTCATGCACTATGGCTGCTGCCCCACCATAGACGGAGTGGGAGCTGCATCCAGAGCGCACAAATAATTGACATGCTGCTTTCATGAACGCACATATTTGGGTCAAAATTTTAGCACCCAAATCGCTGCGTTCATAAAAGCAACGTGCACACATATCATGCACAATCTTCATAGATTGTGCAGGGGACGCAAGACACATGAATTTACGCTGCAGTGCAATACGCAGCGTAAATGCATGAAATTCGGCAACATGCGCATGAGCCCTAAGAAAAACTATAGCTGGCACTAATGGAAGTGTCCAGCCAGCATATACAGAAGGAGAACAGATTCATTAAAGTAATTACAAATAAAGCTCAAATTTATTAAATCAATTAGAGCAGAATTTTGGCAAAAATTGATTTAGTCAGGTGCCTCTGACTGCAACAATTCGGGTCTTCTACTTTTATTTTAATTTTTGCACACACAGGATATATTGCCCCCTATTCATCTAAACCTGGGTTTTTCATGCTGATCTTGATGAGCGGGCAGAGTCTTAATGAATTAGGCAAGGCACAATGGGGCATGCACCTCCATGACTGCCTCTTGAGTAAGCTTTGTGGCATAAGGAACATCACCGCTTGTTAAGAGTTTGCTGAGCGAATGTTCCACATCCCATCATGAAACAGCTCAACCTACTTTGTCAAAACAGAGACAACAATGGTGTGAAAACACCAAAACATGTAAAATTTTGGTGCAAACTTAAATTTCACAAAAATGTTTTACATTTTCATAGCTTTTTACACTAGTTTTTTGCAGTAAAAAAATGAGAATGAGGGACATTTTGTGCGTTATTTATCAATCAATTCATAAGAAATAAACCCTAGTGACAAGTGATTAGCTCCAAAATAACCGCAAAATAGGCTTGTCCTTCAGCTGGCCCTCTATGGCCTATTATTCTAACAGATTTCTAGCAGATTTCTTATGTGTGGTGTCCACTAATAAATACCCCTTTCTTGCATGCAAAACTGTCCCCAATAAAATAAAAAAATGACATACCTCCAGAAGCGGGGCTCTTGTCCGCAGGGCTTACGTGATATAACAAGGTCATGTTACTGGCAGCAGACATGGCACCGCCAGCCCTGAAACTACACCAGATAGAGAAGTATGTACTTTTTTATTTTATTATGGTCACACTAGCATTTAAGAAACTGCTATTACATAAGGGTTATTTTTAAAGGGTTATTCCCATCTCCAAGATCCTATCCCATTAAGTATCAGGTGTAATAATAATAATAATAGCATATACCTCCTATTAGAAATGTAGCATAGTTCTCCTGATTAGCTATCTCGCTTACCTCAGGTTCAGGGCATTGCATGACCTTAGGTATCCATCGTTATGACCACCACTGATGTCATGGTGGTGGGTCGAGTGGTGATGTAGCCGTACCGGGCGCGTGCGACAGGCTTTTGTGATGGGGGTTAAAAATAATATTGAAAAGGAGAGAGAAAAGTAATAACATATATAAAGAGTTTCTGATGCCAGTTGGGATGTTCGGCTTTGGTATGGCCGAGCACTGCTGAAGGTCCCCAGGAGTTAGGTGGTGATGCGCAGAGGGTTGTCTCCTTGCCCCCAACTAGGGCTGGTTGCTGGGATGTTGTGGTAGGGATGGCGCAGCAGAGAATTGTGTCGCCCTGGGCAAGCCAGGGGACATAGGTCACACACCATCACACCTTACATCCCAGGTAGGAACATCTCAGCTAACCAAAAATCCTTGTTGCCTTCCTCCAGAGGCTGATGATTCACACCAGGGGGTGGGCCAGGCGGTTGGCTCCGCCCACCGAGGGGGTCACAGCTCTGGAGGCGGGAGAAACCAGGCAGTCTAGTCAGGGAGGAGGAAGTGGAAGGAGTGGAGGAGTAGCTCAGACAGGGCTAAAGTAAACAGCTAAGTGAAAGTGAAGGAAGAAAAGTAGTAAAGGAGGAAAGCAAGTGAGGCGACAGAACAGAAAGAGCGTGCAAAAGCCTGAAGTAGTCCAGCTGTGTGCAGGACAGGTCAGCAAGGTCAGCAACGGCGGTGACTCTCTGGAGGGGGACCGTTTGGAAGTTCCTGGAAGGACCCCGTAGGCTGTGTGCCCGGCGGTCTGGAGCAGTGTTCCGAAGGACAGTCAGCACCAGGGCAGGGGCCTCTCGGACCCCGGCAAGGCTTGGAGTCGCCATAATTTGCTGAATCCGTCAGTGAAGGGGACGTAGATCCCCCAACAACCAAGTCCCGATTGAAGGCAACAGCTCAGCCAGTGTAAGAGAAACACCGCCACCGCCAAGGCACCAGTTTCTTAAGGCCAGCGCCTGCGGGCAAAGAGTAGAGCTCCCCCGGTCCAGCTTGAAGCCGGGGAGCGGGTTACCGGTGGGGACCCATCGCAACCAACAAGTACACAAAGGTGCAAGGAAGAGGGACATCACCGTCACCTACCGGGAGAGCAAGTGCAGCCGTCCGTGGGACCGTCTTACCAGCCGTTTGGTTTACCGTAAAAACTGTGTCAACGTCTCAGGCTGAGTGAGTACCACAGTGCCACAAGGCACAGCGCTGCCCCCGCGTCCCTGCGCCCACCAGGCCCCGCACCTCCCAAACCATCACCGGGCCCCGGGATCACCAACCCCTACCCACGGAGGGGCGACACAACACCTGGCTGCTCCGCATCACCATCCCCGGGACCCCTGTACTGAGCAGCGGTGGTGAAATCACCACAACCGTGGGTGGCGTCACGGACAATAAATACTTCCCACACCCAACAAACCCCTTTCACTCACGGGCGAGGAGTGCCGCTCGAGAAGCCCCCGGGATCCGGCCCACCGCTCGAGCCACCACTGAGCAGCAGCCGCCGGACCCGAGCAGAAGGGGTGAGCGTAGTGTGCTGAAACCCTCCTCCCCGCACGCGACAACTTGGCGTCACGAACAGGATCTTACCGCTCTGCCGTCTGGTAGAGGTGCGCCTTGTTATTGCTGGAGGTATCCGGCAGAAAAATTTCAGAAGCCGCCATCTTTGGCGCGAAAAGTTCCCGCTCGAGCGTCTTCTCGAGCAGTAGAGGCGCGAAGGCCAAAACCCCGCCCCGAGAGAGGAGGGGCCGGAAAGAGCTAAGGGGGACACGATGGCGGCTGGACGCATGTAGTTGCAGCTATAAAAGCAGGGACGCCAGGACTCTGCAAACATACCGTTCCTGGAAGAGAAAGCCATCATGTGGATGCCGTCCCGCTACACCGTAGCCCCCGCGCCTGGAACCGCGGCGTGGGTGGAGATCCGGACCGCGCAGCTCTACCAACGGCTGCAGGTGAAGATGCAGCTCCTCATGGAGGAGTGGGAGGCCGACATGGCGGACGTTGTAGCCACCGTGCGGAGACGCGAGGAGGAAGCGGAGAAAGGGAGGGTGAGTGACCCACGTCCCGACGCCCTGGAAGGGCCGGTCATCGCGGCTGCGGGGCCCGGTCCAAGCCCTCCCCTTCGCTGCCTCCCTCGCCACCCGTCCCAGAGGCTGTGACCCCGCCATTAGGCCTGCTACCACCGCAACCGGTAGCAGTACCCAGCGTCCCCGCCCAGGTGGGCCGACCTGTAGCCGGAGCCCATAGTCGACCGGAGGTGTTGCCATGGAAGGCCCCGAAGTCCGCACCGGAGGCATCCCCCGAGAAGTCCCCCGAGCCGGAGCTGATGACCCGCTCCGAGCCGAAGGCCCAGCAGCGGAAAGCCCCTATGCCCATCCCCCACACCTCGGCTGAGGTAGCGCCGGGTTGTTGCTGCAAGGCAGCGCCCAAGGCCAAGACACCGCGGGACATGCCGCCCAGATTCCTGACAGTGGGCAACGTCCAGGATGTCCCGCGGGGCCCGACCCGTGCGCCGGCGCTGGCGGCAGCGCCGTATTGGGATAGGGAGCCGGTCCTGCTGGGCCTGGAGATCGCCGAGAGGGAGCGGAAGAAGGCTGAGCTGGTGGCCCGAGCTATCCGGGAAAAGGAAAATCTCCGCCAGGCCACGTTCCGTGTCCGGGGCCCGTTGTACGTGGGGCAGGTGAGGCGGTTTGATGTCCGCCGGGGCTATGGGTTCATCTACGAACCGGGCCTGGAGGCCGAAGTGTTTATAGCCCGGCGGGATGTGAATGCCCACCTGCCTGAAGAGCATCCCGGCCGCAATCTGATGCCGGGTGACATCGTGCAATACACCCGGTTCTTTGGGGAGCGGGGGTGGTTCGCGCTGGACGCTAAACTAAAGGGCAGCCCAGAGGCCCGAGCGAGCGCCGCGCCCCCTCCCTTGGAAGGAGCACTAGAGCCTGAAGGCCTGGAGTAGGGCAGCGGATGCCCGTTGCACCGTCCCTGTTGGGACCACCAGTCAGCATGTTTACAAGTTTGTTTGAAAAAGTTTGAAAGAATGATAAGAAAATGATACCGAAGTTTCATCTGATTTGCTTTGTGATTTGCAACCGGCTGGAGCCGGCACCGTTGTCCCCATGGGGACCGTTAAAAAGTTTTTGCATGGGAACTATCCATGGACAAGCCCGTGAACTTGCAGGGCAACCACAAACGTTAGTGGCTTGTAAATAAGTTGTTTGCCGTTACCGTTTTCCGCAATGCCGCCTCTGGAGAGGCAGGTTGGAGGGAGGGCCCTCAGCAGAGCAGGCTGGGGCCCAGCCACCAAAGGAACCGGTGGCTACCCTCTGGAGGGAAAGGACAGATCCCGCTCGGGTAACTTGTGCTGGACTGTGGGTCAAGGGGTGCTGCCTGGGCTTTAGGGGCAGCATCAGGGCCAGGTTGCTTGGGTGGGAGAGAGCGGAAACCGTAACCGTAAACCGTTTGCAACGTTTAAGAAATGTGCCTCCCGTCTTGGGAAGAGTTATTATTAAAAATGTACATATGTTATTCAACCATGTTATCTTTTTCAGAAAAAAATAAAACCGGTGTTGGACGGCAGCCCGCGGACGGTCTGCATTTTGCTAAGGGGGAATGTGTCGCCCTGGGCAAGCCAGGGGACACAGGTCACACACCATCACACCTTACATACCAGGTAGGAACATCTCAGCTAACCAAAAATCCTTGTTGCCTTCCTCCAGAGGCTGATGATTCACACCAGGGGGTGGGCCAGGCGGTTGGCTCCGCTCACCGAGGAGGTCACAGCTCTGGAGGCGGGAGAAACCAGGCAGTCTAGTCAGGGAGGAGGAAGTGGAAGGAGTGGAGGAGTAGCTCAGACAGGGCTAAAGTAAACAGCTAAGTGAAAGTGAAGGAAGAAAAGTAGTAAAGGAGGAAAGCAAGTGAGGCGACAGAACAGAAAGAGCGTGCAAAAGCCTGAAGTAGTCCAGCTGTGTGCAGGACAGGTCATAAAGGTCAGCAACGGCGGTGACTCTCTGGAGGGGGACCGTTTGGAAGTTCCTGGAAGGACCCCGTAGGCTGTGTGCCCGGCGGTCTGGAGCAGTGTTCCGAAGGACAGTCAGCACCAGGGCAGGGGCCTCTCGGACCCCGGCAAGGCTTGGAGTCGCCATAATTTGCCGAATCCGTCAGTGAAGGGGACGTAGATCCCCCAACAACCAAGTCCCGATTGAAGGCAACAGCTCAGCCAGTGTAAGAGAAACACCGCCACCGCCAAGGCACCAGTTTCTTAGGGCCAGCGCCTGCAGGCAAAGAGTAGAGCTCCCCCGGTCCAGCTTGAAGCCGGGGAGCGGGTTACCGGTGGGGACCCATCGCAACCAACAAGTACACAAAGGTGCAAGGAAGAGGGACATCACCGTCACCTACCGGGAGAGCAAGTGCAGCCGTCCGTGGGACCGTCTTACCAGCCGTTTGGTTTACCGTAAAAACTGTGTCAACGTCTCAGGCTGAGTGAGTACCACAGTGACGCAAGGCACAGCGCTGCCCCCGCGTCCCTGCGCCCACCAGGCCCTGCACCTCCCAAACCATCACCGGGCCCCGGGATCACCAACCCCTACCCACGGAGGGCGACACAACACCTGGCTGCTCCGCATCACCATCCCCGGGACCCCTGTACTGAGCAGCGGTGGTGAAATCACCACAACCGTGGGTGGCGTCACGGACAATAAATACTTCCCACACCCAACAAACCCCTTTCACTCACGGGCGAGGAGTGCCGCTCGAGAAGCCCCCGGGATCCGGCCCACCGCTCGAGCCACCACTGAGCAGCAGCCGCCGGACCCGAGCAGAAGGGGTGAGCGTAGTATGCTGACACCCTCCTCCCCACCCGCGACAGAATAATTCAACCAGAGACAGGACAGGGAGCTTTTACCTTTTACTGAAGCTCTGTAGAACAGTCCAGAACCTTCCTTACAGCATTCACAATGATGATGGTCTGACCTGCCCCAGTGAGAGTTTGTCTTCTCTGCTGTGTGATGGTAGTGTGTTCCTCCTGCTGCTACTACACTACCTAGAAAAAGGTGTCTTGAAATCCTGGGATTTTCAAGACAAGAAAACTCTGGATCTTTGATCCCTTCCAGCGAGTAGGCAACTTGAATCCTGAGGAAAAACTCACTGTTTCTTCTAGAAGTTTCCAAACTCAATCACATCGCTGAGCGACTGGGCAAATTTCACTGCTCCTTATGAAAAGGCTAATAGCAGTCTCTCAGTTTGTCACTGACTTTAAAAGTCCAGGTGGCCTAGAGACTGATACCCTGAAAATGTGTAGCTGGACTCTCCAGAGGTTTCAGCAGTTACCTCAGGGCAGGACCATCTCCATCTACACATTCTTCACTCCACCTCACCCTGACTTTAACTGCAACTGAATTTACCTCACACCTAATCTCCTCCTAGGCTTTCGCACACACACAAGCTATGTTATGAGCTCAGGTGAACAGCCCCAGTAAGGGAGTGTGGGTAAATGTTTGTATGTGATCAACAGCAGAGAAAACCAAATATCATTTAAGCTGGCAATACATGTTATACTGTACATATTGAAATACACATGCAGCTATTCTTTGTGTTGACTCACGCACAGGGCGCCACACATATAACTAACTGTGACTAAATGTGTAGTCGTAACCATGGATACCTAAGGTCCTGCAATGCCCTGAACATGAGGCAAGCAACAGTGTATCAGAAGAATTATACTATATTTCCAATTGAATGTATTTGCTAATATTATTATTATTACACCTACTATATATTAGGATAGGATCTTAGAGATGGGAATACCCCATAAAGTACTCGGGACATTCCACTACTTTGATGCAATTCTGAAGACTTTAAAGTATACTCCGCAACTTCACACCTATTCTTTTTGAGTGAGTGGCTTCTCTTTATTATTTCTCATGTCAGCATACTGACAGCACTATATGTGCTGGAATTTACTTTCACTTCCTAACATGCATTGCTTGTTAAATGACTTCACTGACTTGAATTGAAAGCCCGGATCTCTGTCATACCTGTATGCAGTGTGACACACAGGAGATGATGGAGATAAACACCTGCCCACCATGTCCTTTTATAATGTAAGGCATCTCTGCTGATAGAGACGGATCACACTTGACAACAGTCAGTGAGCAATAAGAAAAGAAGAGACAGAAAAGAAACACCTATTGGGTGACAATTTGGAGTGCTTTTATGTAGGTGAGGCAAAATTATTATTACATTTAGTGATTTTCAGATGTCACATTATCTATGAGAACAATTGTGTGAAATTACAGGGAACATTTAATATATACAATATTGTATTTTACTGTCATGTGACACATCTAATACAGGAACAATAAAATAGCCAAAAAATAGAATTTTAATTAAAATTTCATTCCTACACATAATCTATTTCTTAAACAACGTTCGTCATACTTCCATCTTGGCATCACTCGCCCTCCAGAAATCAAGCTGCTGCGAGGTACATTTACAGCTGTGCATATATCAGGCGGGTGAATTATAAGGCATAGCAGAGTGTCATACCAGCAGGTGTGTGGTACAATAGGAGTGGCAGCGACGAGGAGGGGGCCGGGGTCTAAATGCTGCTTAATGTTTTCCAACAGCTGCCAGTGTGTTTCCTATGTGCCAGTGGTAAATAAATCAACCCATAATTCTGCTTTTACTGTCTTTCTCCGAGAAAATTAAACAAGCGCGGATACCATAAAACAGTTTATGTAGCTGTAGTCACAGCATTTGGAGTTTGGGGGGTAAAAGCAATCATATTTTCATCAGAATGGTTCTATGCGGTGGATCTGTATCGATATTACTTCCTGCACCATAAATGTGAGCAGTAACTGTGAAATAATGCCTTGGGTTGCACGGTGTTTAATGTTTCTTCCCAGAAATCCTCAAAACCTTTCTCTAGGTTCTTTACTTTGCTCATTGTATTGGTATTTTATTGTACACTTTTCTGTTGAGACTAAAAAAAGAAAAACAAAAAAAAAAAGTTCCCCCCCAAGATCAACAATAAATATAAAACAGAATAAAACTTTGAAACTAAATATAAAACAAAAGAGATAAACATTTAAAGCTCTTCATGGGTTTTTAATCTGGACAGAATGTCCTAAATTCTATGTTAATTTCATAATATACTAGGGGTCCCATGAGAGGAACTCCACACTTCCCGCTCAACACCTCCACCCACTGAGGAGTTCACAGGCCTGGAGGCGGGAACCTAGTAGTCAAGTTCAAGTTAGTTGAGAGAGTGGTTTGGACGGTGAAGGAGGGAGGTTGTGTCCAGAAACAGACCTGTGCTCAGGCCTACCAAAGACTACTCCGGTGGCTGGGTTGGAGCCCAGTCACCATTGGCAAGGAGGCAGACGGTAGTGGCCGCCTGCAGGAGACCGGAAAGACGACCGGTGGAACTGTAAGGCACCGGGACAGGGTAGTGGCCCGCCGGAACCAAACCAGGGAGCCAACTGGTTACCGGAGCACCAGGCAGGGTACTCAGACCCCGAACTAGGCTAGAAGCCACCACCATAGTCAAATTAACTGATTGCGTTCTGGACCTCAGGGGTTCATTCCCACCTAAGTCCCGATTGAAGGCAACAGCTCAATCATTCCAGATAAGTGCCACCGCCAAAGGCAAGAGATCCAAAGGGCCAGCATCTGCGGGCAAACGGGCTCCTATGACAGATACATGTCGGGGAGCAGACTACCGGAGTCAAGATTCACACACACAGGTGCAGGAGAAAGACGGACATTACCAACTTAATCTGGGAAAAGCTGCAGCCGGCTGCGGGCCCCGTTCATCACTCCGTTTGTTTTACCAGTGACTCCAGTGTCTTGTGTCAGAATGAGTAAACCAGTGCCATCCGGCACCGTGCCGCACCGCAACACAACACCCTGCACCCGGGCCCCGGACCACTGGACCCCAGGACCAACATCCCCTACCCACGGAGGGGTCAACACCTAGCTGCGCTACTACAGCGCTCCCAAGGGCCCCCACACCTTCATCACAGCGGTGGTGTCTACAATCACCACAACCCGTGGGTGGCGTCATGAACTAGCACTTCAAACCAAACACCCAAATCCCCGCGTGTAGTGCAGAGAGACGTGACCCCCGGGTCCGTGAGAGGCTCGAGCCACCACCCGCAGTGCGAGCACGGACCCGAGCAGCTCGGCGGTCGCAGTCGAGCCCGCGGGGCGGTACACCAGCAGATCCAGATAGATTGAGCACTGGTTCACAAATCCCCTACATGCCTTGCTGTCCATCGAAAACTTGTTGGGCAGCAAGAGGTGAGGGAGTGGTGGAGTGGGCTTGGTGGCAGACACCATTGCGGCCGCTTGAGCCACCACATCATCCACTGGGCTGCACTAGCAGGACTGGACGGTAGGAGGTGGAAACCCGGAGCCGGACCCTAACTTGCTGAGCCACAGGTGTCTTGGCATGTCAAGCACCGGACGCCTAACTCTGCCTACCGCTTCCAATATAAAGCTTACGCCGCAACGAGGTTCTAACGTAGAGGTGTGGTCTGTCTGAGCATAGGTGAAGACTGCGCACCTCCATGTTGTCTCCAGACCCTCTTATAACCTAGGTCCGCCCCAAACCCAGAGTGGACAACAATGGCACCTCCAGGGGCCAATAGTGGAATGCCACATCATCAGTAACAACACCAGCGGCCTATCCGGAACTGCCACGTCACTGATGACCTCATGGCAGCCACAACCCAAGCACCTCACCAGTCATCATCTGACAACCAATGGTGGCATGCCATGTCATGGGGTGGGCCTCCACGAGCCAGTCTGGAGTGGCCACATCATCAGGACCCCGATGCCCTCTGGCCTATCAGGGCCTGCCACCTCACAGACATGCCCAGTGAGGTGCTTACTGGACCTAGCCTTTGATGCACTAAGTACCAGAGCATGCTCAGTAGCCTGAACAACAGTCTAAACAACAGTCTCAAAAATCAGACTATCTGCCTGAGCATGCTCAGTAGGCACAACAGAGAACTAAGACACGACACGATGTCCAAGTACCTGTGCAAAGAGGCTTTTCGCACTAAGTGTAGGAGCATGCTCAGTGGCCTGAACTGAGGACTTGGCCATAGGAATGGCACAATCAGGCTGAGCATGCTCACTAGGCGAAACACTGGACTTAGGCTCTGGCTGGGGTAAATTGGCACACACATGCACACTAGCCGCCTCTCCACAACTTAGACGTGGAGGAGAAAGCAGCCGGCCGAACGACCCAAGTCATGGCCAAAAATGGCGCCCGGCACCAGTGCGGAACAGGAACTGTACCGCCCTCCTGTCAGCGGCCGAGCCGCTCGGATCCAGAGCCGCGGTGGTTCGAGGGGTCTCCGGACCCGGGGGTTCGTGCGGACACTATTGTGTCACCTAGGCCTGCGACTGGAACACGGGGGCATCCGCTACGTCTTGAGGAAAGAATGTTTAATCATAATCACAGATGAGGACTCTTTACTGTACGAGCAGTGAGACTATGGAGCTCTCTGCCGTATGATGTTGTATTGAGGGATTCACAAGTAAAATTTAAGCAGAGCCTGATCGCATTAATTGAAAAATATAATATTACCAGTTATGTATATTGGATTTTATGACAGGGTGTTGATCCAGGGAACAAGTCTGATTGCCGTATGTGGAGTCAGGAAGGAATTTTTTTTCCCCATTGGAGCTTATTTGACACATTGGGGTTTTTTTTGCCTTCCTCTGGATCAACATGTTAGGCTACGGGTTGAACTAGATGGACTTAGAGTCTCCCTTCAACCTTAAAAACTATGAAACTATGAAACTATGAAACTATGAAACTCGAGTTTGAAAAGGGGAGTATGTACAGGGGAGTTAGAAGTTCATGACGCCACCCACGGTGTGTGGTAAGGTGAGATACCACCACTGCGGTTGGGGAGAGGGGGAGCCCGGTGGCGATGGTATGGAAGCAAGGTGTTTAACCCCTCCGTGGGTAGGGGGTTTGGGCCCCGGGGCCCGGTGTTGGTTGGTGAAGGAGTGGGGGTGCCGTTAGGAAAAGGAACGTTTTCTGCGTATGTGGCGCCCTGGCCTAGCCAGGTCATCACAGATAACACACAAACACCCCACCCCTATTAGACAGGGACACCAGCCAAGCACAAAACCCTTGTTGAGTCCCTCCAGGGTCTGATGTCCACACCAGGTGGGGCGGAGCAAGCGGTTGGCCCCACCCACCGAGGAGTTCACAGGCCTGGAGGCGGGAAAAGTGACAGTTTAGTCCAGGAGGTGGAAGTGAGAGGAGTAAACACTTGGGTGTCTGGGTTTGTGGCCCAGGCACTGACAGCAAGGTTGGCAGACGGTGGTGGCCGTCTGCAGGAGTGGTGAAGCGACGCGGAACCGTAGGACCGGGGATGGGCAACGGCCCGCCGGTACCAAACCGGGAAGCGAAGTGAATCCAGCACACACAGGCAGGGCCATCGGACCCCGACCAGGCTTGGAGCCGCCGACAATAGTCAAATCCGAATGTGACCAGAACCCCAGGGGTTTCCTAACAGGAAAAGTCCCGATTGAAGGCAACTGCCCACACCGTGAGGGTATACAGCTACCGACTAAGGCTAGAGACCCAAGGGCCAGCGCCTGTGGGCAAACGGGCTCCTCCGGTACCCATACACCGGGGAGCGGACTACCGTTGGGGATCCATAGTAGTAGGATAACAGCAGGGACTAAAACTTAACTTTTACTCTGTAACTAGATAAAATCAGTAATGATAATAATAAAGTGCTTGTGCATAAATAGTGCAAACGACAAAGTGCCACATGGCAGCGCATAGGCTTGATCTCACCCAAACCTCCGCCCTGACAAAGGTGAACCTATGTGTGCTGGGCAAATGGTGGCGCCACCATTTGCCCAGCACACATAGGTTCACCTTTTTGGCCTGTGCTGATCCCTGCCACTGCAGGTCAATCTCTCCCAATTTTTTCCTCCGTCTCCCCTGAGGAACTCTTATTACTGAGAGGGAAACGCGTCGGGAGGAGTTATTTGTTTGTTTTTTGTGGTTGCGGGGCAGACATCTTATTTGGGTGCTGCCCTTGTCAGGGCGGAAGTCTATCCACGGGGCACGACAGGGTTTTTTGTATTATACCCGTCCACCTTATTCTTCCGGCCTGTGACCTCTCACCTTGGGACCGATGTGCAGTCCAGCCCATGGATGAAGTTTGGGTAAGATCAAGCCTATGCGCTGCCATGTGGCACTTTGTCGTTTGCACTATTTATGCACAAGCACTTTATTATTATCATTACTGATTTTATCGAGTTGCAGAGTAAAAGTTAAGTTTTAGTCCCTGCTGTTATTCTGTTTATGTTTTTTGGACTATTGAGCATTATTATTCTGCTTGGCAGACCTGCTATTATGGATCCATAGTAGTCAAACGAGAACATCAAGGTGCAGGGAAAGACAGCCGCCATCACCTGTCTGGGGAGAGACACAGCAGCCGGCTGCGGGACCCGTCCATCCAGCCGTTTGGTTTACCGAGGACTTTGTACATTTCTTACAGAGTGAGTACACCCGTGCCATCCGACACCGCGCCGCACTGTCCCTGCAACCCTGCACCTCACCAACCTTGCGCCCCCGTCACATCATCGGGCCCCGGGACCACCGAGCCCTACCCACGGAGGGGGAAAACAACATCCCAGCTGCTCCCTACCATCGCTCCCGGGATCCCCGTCACCAGCAGCGGTGGTGCCCATCTTCACCCCGACCCGTGGGTGGCGTCACGGACTAAATCCCCCAAACCAACCACCCCTTTCACTCACGGGCGAGGAGCGCCGCTCGAGTCCCCGGATCCGGCCCACCGCTCGAGCCACCGAGCAGCAGCCGCAGCAGCGCCGGACCCGAGCGTTGGCGAGAGCGCAGCAGCGACGGCGTCCTCCCCGCCCGCAACACGTACTCACTCAGTCCAAGAATACTGACACCGACAGCTTGTAAACCAGAATTCTGAGCACCGCTGCAGCAAGGAGGGAGCACGCTCGGTCCGTGCCCTTGGTGTTGCTTGTTAGCCTGTGGCCTTTTCCATGGCACCTTGTTCACTATTTGGACCCTGTAGTGTGAAACTAGTCGGGTCCCGCTCACCCGTATGGCTAACGGAGTGAGCTTGCTCTCAGGGTTCACGCTCAGGATTTCTGTGGACTGTGTCAGGGAAAGTCCTATCCCACGGTGTGCTAGTACCCCGATTTTGGAGCAGGTGAGGGATGACTCTTGAAGGCTTCACCCCGTCGGGTAAATTACCAGGACGCTTGAAGCTACTTCCCGGCCTAGGGTCCGCGTACCCCGTTGTGCCCTGCCGGGAGATGGCTCAAGGCCGCCGGCTGCCCTCCTCGGCAATCCGTGCCCTTTGACACTTTGGCGCCTCTGACCTGGTCAGCCACCACTGAGTACTGCACCCATGCTGGGGGCAGTACAAAACACGTAATCCAGAAGGCTGACCGGTGTGTGGTTACACAGGCGCATAGTAACCAGGTCTCCCACATGGACCTTTGAGGGGACCCCTGGGGAATCCAGGAGGAGGCGTGACCTCCATCTCCACTCAAGGGGTGTGGTAGAGAGTCTGGTTGCTAAGTTGCGGAGGCAGGCACAGAGGGGAGGGAGTAGTGAGCCAGTCAGTTAGTGAAGCTCAGGGAGAGCAGTCTCAAGGAGGAAACCTGGAGGCTCTTACTAGTCAGACACCGCAGGTGCAGTGGTTACTGACAGGGGAGAACGGTCACCTGGTAGTGCCACCCAAAATCCACCTAAGGCCAGAGTGCAGAGAGGTGGCTGAGTACATTGACTGCCAGGCGAGGACCAGGCCCGCACGAGTTTACAGGTCCCCAGAGCAAGGGCCCATTCAGTTGGCCTGCTCAACATGCAGGTGGGGGTACTTCATACCCTCCACCAAAACACCACAGAGTCCGCAGCCACGTAGCAACGAGAGGGCCCATAGTTCACAAGAGGCAAGCAGCCGGAGTGACCTGGTCCAGGATACAAGCAGACGGGCCGAAAAAGGGGAGAAAAGGCAGAAGCAACTTCCCTGGGTGACCCCGTAGGACTACAAGTCTGGGTCACCACAAAAAAAGAGGGCTAGGAAGGCGAGTCAGTAGTCATCCCCATAAGTCAGCCTGAAGGAGCCTGGTTTCCACTTGGAGCATCACAGCATCGTCCGGGTTAACTCACCCCTGCCACCTGAAATGAGTAAAAACCCTGAAAGACATTCCTGCTGTGCGTGTGAGTTCTACTGTGACCTGTGGTACTACACACCCACACTGGGCCCTGGGCCCAGCCTCACTCTCTCACTCACTCACGGGAGGCCACTACATCTAACTGCATTCAACATCTGCCCCAGGCGTCCCCTAATCTGCAGTGGCGGTTACCCTGACCGCAATACCGAGAGTGGCGTCACGAATCCTATAGAAGTCATCCTACATGTGACAAGAAGGACCCAGGACGCGCCATCCCTGAAGACCCTGAGATGACTTGAAGGTAACGGGGCCACGGGGCGGCACAACACGATCCCCTGCGACTGGGGTTCCAGCTCCTACCAGGCCCAGACCAATGTCTGCCACCTAGTACTCAAGGAGCCCAGCTCCTAACCTGTGACCTCTCCTCTTGAGAGTCACCACACAACTCTCTTCCTCCTCTTCCACCTTGTCACCTTCCCCTACCAACCCCCTATATGGGCGGCCCTATTCCCTTCAGGCCCCCCAATGGTCAGTCTGGTGGGTATGGTGCAAAGTGTTCCTAGGATTTTGACTGGCTAAGCTGTTAGCAACACCAAAGGACCAGGATCCGTAACCAAGGAGGAGTGGATACTGTGCAGAAGGGCAGATTGCACAATACCCTGTGATGACCTGATAGACCAGGGCGTCACAGAACCACAGCAGGCTACTTGTGGCTACGGCATCGCCGATTTGTAACACTTCTACTCTACTCTGGCAAACCTCAGGCCCTCTCCAGGATCCTACCACTTTCTGGCACTTCTGTGGCAATGGTGGCTGTAAGCCCCCTTTTCTGCCACAAAACCTTCCTGGGGCAGGTTCTGGCACCAACTCCTCCTCTTCTTGGCACGGCCAAGCCTTTTATATTTAGTAACTACTACATAACTTTCACCTGAACTGTTGTCTCTCTCAAACCCTTCCCTCAACAAAAAACACTTCATTCTTTAGTTCCTGTTAACTCTTATTACCTTTGACCAGCAGATGGTGATGTTTACTTGCATTGACTTCTGCATCTCTTACTTATGTCACACCAGATCCAACACTAAATTTCACTTTATTTTTATAAAATGAACTGAATTCTTGTTTTGCTTTATATCTTGCATTCCTGTGCCATCTGAGGGTATGCGGCAAAAGTGGAAAATGTCTAAAGTAAATAACTTGACACAGACACTCAGAGGAACTCATGTCAATGGTCTTTATGAGATGAGAAAAATCCTCAGCTCGTTCAATCCTTACAGGCATGAGAAAACTGATCATGGCAGGATTATAGCCTGTGACATATAGGCAACAGCGCTGATGAGCAGCAGTGAAAACTCTACTAACAAAGTAAAACTATGGCCCAAACATCAACACAGACATTATCATTCATTCCTCAGCACTGAACATGACCTTTTTCCATATGGTAGTGTGGCACCCTGGACAAGCCAGGGGCCACAGGTAACAACACACACCCCCACCCCCAGCAGTTCACAGCAGTCATCCCCAGTGAGACCTGATTTCTTCCTCGGGTTCAGACAGACACACCAGGTGGGCGGAGTCAGGCAGATGGACATGCCCACCGAGGAGTTTAGCTGGCCTGAGGCAGGAAACAAGTTCAGACAAGTTCAGGCAGAGGAAGAGAGAGGAGGTCTGCAGAGAGGCAGACGCAGACTGGGGCCTAGGTTGGAGCCTAGGTCCCTCGTGTAGCCATTCAGGCAGACGGTAGTGGCCGTCTGCAGGAGCCGGGAAGACAGTCTTGGTGGAAGCGTAGGTAGCCGGGACAGGGTAGTAGCCCATCCGGTACCGAACCGGGGAGCCAGCTGGAAACCGGAGCGCAGGAGGAGCGTACACGAAGGTGCAGGAAAGGACTTACTCTACCAAACTGGGTCAGGGGAAAAACACCGCAGCCGTCTGTGGGACCCGTCAATCCAGCCGTTTGTTTTACCGGAGAGTTTGCATTCATCATTGGCTGAGTGACTGGCTGCCCCCGCGACCCTGCACCTCACCAGGCCCCGTAACCTGCCTGCCATCCATCCCTACCCACCTCACCGGGCCCCGGGACAACCAACCCCCTACCCACGGAGGGGAGAACCAACATCCAAGCTGCTCCCCGTCATCGCTCCCGGGATCCCCGTCCAGAGCAGCGGTGGTGTCACCAATCTCACCACAACCGTGGGTGGCGTCACGGACGATATCCCTAAACCCAAACCACCCCTTTCACTCACGGGCGAGGAGCGCCGCTCGAGTCCCCGGGATCCGGCCCACCGCTCGAGCCACCACCGAGCAGCAGCAGCCGGACCCGAGCAGTGGGTGAGCGCAGCGTCCCCTCCTCCGCCCGCGACAGTAGTGTGCCACCCCTGCAGCGGTCCAACCGCTCGGGTCCAGGGGTCTGCTGTGGCTCGAGGGTCTCCGGACCCGGTGGCCTGCGACCACTCGAATGTAAAGGGGGTTATTTACAGGGGATAAGAGTTTGTGACGCCACCCGTGGTTCGCGGTAAGGGGAGTACCGCCGCTGCCGATGGAAGTACCCGGAGGAGATGGATTGGGGACAGCCAGTTGACATTTCCCTCCACGGCTAGGGGAGGCCCCAGGACTCTGGGATGGTGGAATGCTGGTGCAGGGGAGTGCAGGGCTAGTGTAAAGCAAGGGAGGACCATGTACTCACTCAGGCAGCATCGGTGATCGAAAGCAGACTCTGACAACAAGGTAAACCAAGTCTCTGGGTGCCGCTGCCCTCTTAGGGAAGCCCGTCCGGGTATCCATCCCCTATAGTACTGCCGGGTGGTCCGGAGCCTGCCTCTGTGCACAAATTAGAAGTGTTCTGGTGGCCCATTGGCGCAAAGCTGTCCGAGTCCCACTCTCTACTTGTTGGTAGTGGAGTTGTGCTCTCAAGGGCTCACGCTTGGGATTTCTGTGGGCTGCATGGGTTGGATAGCCCTATCCCCTCATTGCGCTAGTGCCCCTGATCTCTGAGCTTCGTGGGGACAGTCCATAAAGTCACTATCCTCTGCAGATTAATTGCCGGGTTGCCTGAAGTTACTCCCCGACCTATGGTCCAGTACCCCGCCATGCTTTTGGTCCCGGATCGAGTATTAGACTCGAGCTGATGACCGTCATTCAAGCCCAGGTCTAGGCGCCTCGCCTCAATACCCTGCGACTGGGTCTCCGACTCCTCAGGTCCCAGACCACCGTCTGCGACGCAACCTCTGACACCCAGGGAGCAACACACTCCCCTAGCTTCTCACTACTTGAGAGCTACCACTCAACTGTCCTACTTCCCTCCCACCAGTTTGCCTGACCCCTAGGTGGGCGTCCCTATTCCAGCTCAGCAACCCAGTGGTGTGTCTGACAGGGTGTGGTGTGAGGTGTGGTTGGGATTTGAATGCGGATGAAGGCAGTACCATAGGTTGGGAACCCAGAACCATGAGGGGGTTGAGTTCTGCACTAAGAGATAAAGAGCGTGCAGTACCCTGTGACGCCCTGACTAGTCCAAGGGCGTCACAGTAGATAGGTCACTTCTGTGTTGTGACGTGATGTTGGCTAGTTGGGACCCCCCTAGTAGCACTATATGAAAAAAATTCTTATGCAACTATCTAAAAAAATAAAATCTCTTAGTTGTCCATAGCAATATCACAAAACAGCTTTCATATTTCAAGGGCACTATAAGAAACAAAACCTGTTCTTTTATTGGTTGCTATGAGTAACCCTAAAATGTTTTCTCTCAGTTTCTTCCCATGTTTATCATATAGTTGTGTTACTTTAACTGTTAGCATTTCTTAATCTCTATTGTTACAAAGAGTATAATAATATGAAATTCTTTTTTGTAGAACGCCATTCATCCCTGAACTGTTCTGCCTCTTCCCTTGGCAGGACGCTGACATACTCACCACATCTGGCCTGCTCGCTCCCCTGTTCTTTCTGTGGACACCACGCTTCAGGGCCTGCACACGTCTTACAGGTCTTCTCGCATCATCCTTATTGTGCGAGCGCATGCACCAGCAGTCACTCAAAAAGTGTTCCCCAAACTAGGGCTGGGAAAGTGCTTGCGCAATTAGGTTCCTGGTTAGTTTGATCCTGTCAGTACTCCAGTCTGCAATCCTGTCAGTCCATCTCCTACACCCAGGGCCGGATTAAGGTTGGTGGGGGCCCCTGGGCAGAAAATCTGGTGGGGGCCCCATAAACGTTAACATTTTTAGCCATAACAGTAGAGCGCGAACTGTAGCATTTAGATATAAATTTAATGAACATTTATCTTCTCCTGTTCTGCCACATTCAGATTTACAGGACTACAATACAGATACAGTCCAGGATCACTCACAGCCGTCACATATACACACAGTACAATACAGATACAGTCCAGAATCACTCACAGCCGTCACATATACACACAGTACAATACAGATACAGTCCAGGATCACTCACAGCCGTCACATATACACACAGTACAATACAGATACAGTCCAGAATCACTCACAGCCGTCACATATACACACAGTACAATACAGATACAGTCCAGGATCACTCACAGCTGTCACCCATACACACACAGTACAATACAGATACAGTCCAGGATCACTCACAGCCGTCACTTATACACACAGTACAATACAGATACAGTCCAGAATCACTCACAGCCGTCACTTATACACACAGTACAATACAGATACAGTCCAGAATCACTCACAGCCGTCACATATACACACAGTACAATACAGATACAGTCCAGGATCACTCACAGCTGTCACCCATACACACACAGTACAATACAGATACAGTCCAGGATCACTCACAGCTGTCACTTATACACACACAGTACAATACAGATACAGTCCAAGATCACTCACAGCCGCCACTTATACACACACAGTACAATACAGATACAGTCCAGAATCACTCACAGCCGCCACTTATACACAGTACAATACAGATACAGTCCAGGATCACTCACAGCCGTCACTTATACACAGAAAGTAGAGTTGCTCACATATTTTTTTATTCATCCCAATGTTAAGGCAGCCAGGGCCGGCTCCAGGTTTTTGTGGTCCCCGGTTGAGTCTTAGTGGGCCCCATCCACACACAGACACGCACATACACATACAGGCATACGTACATATACATATTTGAAGACAAATTCACAAAAATACATTTAAACAGACAAATATATGCACAGTCATATACACTGACATACATGCAGACACAGACGCATTAAAGGTGTTAATATGGAGAAGTCACAAGCAGCCTCACTCACCTCCCCCGCTTGTTTCCGTCCAGGTCCTCCAGGACATGTGGCTGTGTTGCATGATGGCCATCACTAACATGACTGCACACCATGCACACTGACACAGCACTGCTGTATATACATCACAGGAGGGGCTAGGGCCTACAATATATACATTACAGGAGGGGCAGGGGGCATAGACGTTACTGGGGGGCATAGATGTTGCTGGAGTGACAAACAGCTCTGGTGGTGTACACATTACTGGGATGGGTGGCTTAGCGCTCTGGGGTGCTGCACTGACTGCTCTGATTCATATATACACACACAGCTCTGCTTCACACACACACACACAGCTCTGCTACACACACAGCTTTGCTACACACACACACAGCTCTGCTTCACACACACACACACACACACACACACACACACAGCTGCTTCACACACACAGCTCTGCTTCACACACACACACACAGCTCTGCTTCACACACAGCTCTGCTTCACACACACACTCTGCTACACACACACACACTCTGCTACACACACACACACACTCTGCTACACACACACACTCTGCTACACACACACACACTCTGCTACACACACACACACAGCTCTGCTTCACACACACACACAGCTCTGCTTCACACACACACAGCTCTGCTACACACACACAGCTCTGCTTCACACACACACACACACACACACACACAGCTCTGCTTCACACACACACACACACACACAGAGCTCTGCTTCACACACACACACAGAGCTCTGCTTCACACACACACACACACACAGCTCTGCTTCACACACACAGCTCTGCTTCACACACAGCTCTGCTTCACACCACACATCTTTCTTCAGCTCTGCTTCACACACACACACAGACCTGCTTCACACTACACATCTTTCTTCAGCTCTGCTTCACACACACACAGCTCTGCTACACACACACAGCTCTGCTTCACACACACACACACAGCTCTGCTACACACACACACAGCTCTGCTTCACACACACACAGCTCTGCTTCACACACACACAGCTCTGCTTCACACACACACAGCTCTGCTTCACACACACACACAGCTCTGCTTCACACACACACACAGCTCTGCTTCACACACACACACAGCTCTGCTTCACACACACACACAGCTCTGCTTCACACACACACACACACACACACACAGCTGCTTCACACACACAGCTCTGCTTCACACACACACAGCTCTGCTTCACACACAGCTCTGCTTCTCACACACACACTCTGCTACACACACACACTCTGCTACACACACACACTCTGCTACACACACACACACACTCTGCTACACACACACACACAGCTCTGCTTCACACACACACACACACAGCTCTGCTTCACACACACACACAGCTCTGCTTCACACACACAGCTCTGCTTCACACACACAGCTCTGCTTCACACACACACACACACACACACACAGCTCTGCTTCACACACACACATACACAGCTCTGCTTCACACACACACACACACACACACACAGAGCTCTGCTGCACACACACACACAGAGCTCTGCTTCACACACACACACAGCTCTGCTTCACACACACACAGCTCTGCTTCACACACACACAGCTCTGCTTCACACACAGCTCTGCTTCACACCACACATCTTTCTTCAGCTCTGCTTCACACACACACAGCTCTGCTACACACACACACAGCTCTGCTTCACACACACACACAGCTCTGCTTCACACACACACACAGCTCTGCTTCACACACACACAGCTCTGCTTCACACACACACAGCTCTGCTTCACACACACACAGCTCTGCTTCACACACACAGCTCTGCTTCACACACACACACAGCTCTGCTTCACACACACACACACAGCTCTGCTTCACACACACACACAGCTCTGCTTCACACACACAGCTCTGCTTCACACACACATCTTTCTTCAGCTCTGCTTCACACACACACCTCTGTTTCACACACACACACACACACACACACACACAGCTCTGCTTCACACACACACACACACACACACAGCTCTGCTTCACACACACACACACACACACAGCTCTGCTTCACACACACACACAGCTCTGCTTCACACACACACAGCTCTGCTTCACACACAGCTCTGCTTCACACCACACATCTTTCTTCAGCTCTGCTTCACACACACACACATCTGCTTCACACTACACATCTTTCTTCAGCTCTGCTTCACACACACACACAGCTCTGCTACACACACACACAGCTCTGCTTCACACACACACAGCTCTGCTTCACACACACACACACACACACACAGCTCTGCTTCACACACACACACACAGCTCTGCTTCACACACACACACAGCTCTGCTTCACAGACACACACAGCTCTGCTTCACACACACACACAGCCCTGCTTCACACACACACAGCTCTGCTTCACACACACACAGCTCTGCTTCACACACAGCTCTGCTTCACACACAGCTCTGCTTCACACACCACACATCTTTCTTCAGCTCTGCCCTTACCTGCTCTGATGCCATCCTCCTGCTACTCCGGTATAGGCCGCCGTCCTCCTGCTGCTGTTCCGGTGCCGCGGCCATCCTCCTGCTCCGGTGAGTCTCCTCTCCTGGCCGCGGCGCCGGTCTTCTCATCCGCGGCCGCGGCGCCGGTCTTCTCATCCACGGCGCCGGTCTTCTCATCCGCGGCCGCGGTGCCGGTCTTCTCATCCGCGCGCCGGTCTTCTCATCCGCGGCCGCGGTGCCGGTCTTCTCATCCGCGCACCGGTCTTCTCATCCGCGGCCGCGGTGCCGGTCTTCTCATCCGCGGCCTGGGTGGCGTCCTGCTGTGACGGCCGCGGCATTGGACCCCGCAGCAGAGCAGGGAGCAGGCATACCTCTGACCCCGGAAGTACAAACTACTTCCGGGGTCAATCAGCGTCCTGCGCCCGCAGTTTGTTTTTGCGTCTTAGAGACGCAGATACAAATAAATGTAGGTGTGCACACCTCCCCCCCCCCCGAAAACACAGCTGATGTATTAGACTGTCTTTACGGAGGGGGAGAGGGTGTGAAGAAAAAAAAAAAAAAAAATTGCTGACGGGTGGCAAGTATGGCCCTGGTGGTGGGGGCCCCCTTGGAAGCTCTTATGGTGGGGGCCCCGGGGCTGAAGCCCCGCCTGCCCCGCCTATAATCCGGCCCTGCCTACACCTGTTACCGTCCTGCATGTCTCCTAAACCAGTCCTTCTTCAGTTCCTGTGCCCATCCTGCTTGTCTTCAGTTCCTGAACTTGTGCTGCCTGTCTGTGTACCCGACTCTGACCTGCCTGTCTTCAATACCTTCCTGTCCAGCTTGTCGCCTGAACGTACTTCATTCTGTCAGCCTCCACAACCCACTCTGTCCTGCCTGCCTTCTGTAATTATGTAATTATGTTCCTGTCCTTTGGGTCAGGTGCTGCTGTACTGAGGACTGCCCTGGAGTGGCACCCGGTGTATACTGGCAGCCCAGTCCATCATCACCATCAGAAGCTCTGGTGAAAACCTTGTAGGCACTTAGGCTCCTCCATGGTAAGCTTGGTCCATGGCACAGGGGGTCCATACCTGCTAGTGTAACTTTTTGGCATCAATAAGTCTTGAAGGATGCCAGACTATCTGATTTAGATAATTAGACTGCCACATAAAAGCATGTAAAATACATATGTAATATTAGTGAATTTTAGGAAACAGAAACATTTAATCAACTGTCAATATATCAACTATTATCACTTTTCTACTTTTTTAAATTACTATATATTGTTAAAGGGAAACTGACAGCTGATACATGATGTCCGATCCACAGGCAGCATTTACGGTATCAGGCACTGACTGTATGATTTCACCCATCTTTGACTCTGAAGCACTGCAGTATTTCAGAGCAAAACATATTTTTAATTTACATCAGCGCAATTTTTGAAATATAATGTTTTTTTGTTAGGAAGTTCAAAGGGTTCAAGGTTTATCAGCAATTTCTCATTTTTTTAGGGACAGTATCACATTTGAAGAGACTTTGAGAGGCCTCTGTGACAGAAAATACCCAAAAGTGACACCATTTTAAAAACTTCACATCGCAAACAGCTCAAAACCACATCAAAAAAAAATATTAACCCTTTAGATGCTTTACAGTAACTAAAGCAATGTGGAGGGAAAAACATGGAAATTTTACCTTTTCCCACAAATATGTTACTTTAGAAATAAAATTTTGCATTTTCACAAATGTAGTGAGAGAAAATGCACATACAATTTGTTGTGCAATTTCTGCTATATTTACCATAAAATTGTTGTTTCAACCAGATAGCTTTTTTCACAATGGTAACAGGAAAATAAGAACCATACAATTTATTGTGCAATTTCTCCTGAGTACACTGATACCTCATATGTGGTGGAAATCAACTGTTTTGGCGCATGCTAGGGCTTAGAAGGGATGGAGCGCCATTTGAATTTTTGAACACGAAATTAGCTGAAATCGAGTCCCAATGTGGCTATACTGTGGAGCTCCTCTACAAGCGACCCCATTTTGGAAATTAGACTCATCGATGAATTTAGCTAGATGTTTGGTGACCACCTTGAACCCCCAGGTGTTTCACAGAATTTTATAACGTTGAGCCATGAAAATAAAAAAAATACATTTTGACCACAAAATTGTTACTTTAACTAGATAGCTTTTTTCACAAGGGTAACAGGAGAAATTGCACCATACAATTTAATGTGCAAATTGTCCTGAGTATGCTGATAACTCATATGTGGTGAAAATCAACTGTTTGGGCATGTGGCAGGGCTTGGAAGGGAAGGAGTGCCATTTCACTTTCTGAATGCTAAAATAGTTACAATCGTTAGGTGATGCCATGTCACATTTGGAGAGCTCCTGATGTGCCTAAACAGTAGAACTCTCCCACAGGTAACCACATTTTGTAAACTAGACTAGACCCCTTAAGGAATTTATCTAGATGTTTGGTGAGACCTTAAATACCTGGGCGCTTCACAGAATTTTATAACATTGAGCCTTGAAAATACAAAAATACTTAAAGTGAAGGAAATATTTATTTGATCCGTTGTTGATTTTGTATGTTTGCCCACTGACAAAGACATGAACAATCTATAATTTTAAGTGTAGGTTAATTTTAACAGTTAAGCTGGGTTCACACTAAGCGACAGCGACAACGACATCGCTGTTACGTCACCATTTTCTGTGACGTAACAGCGACCTTGTAAGTCGCTGTTATGATCGCTGCTTAGCTGTCAAACACAGCAGCCGAAGCAGCGATCATAACGACACGCATCGCTGTGCTGCAACATGTGCAGAGAGCAGGGAGCCGCGTACACTGAGCGCTGGCTCCCTGCTCTCCTAGCTACAGTACACATCGGGTTAATTACCCGATGTGTACTGCAGCTACATGTGCAGAGAGCAGGGAGCCGCGCACACTGCTTAGTGCTGGCTCCCTAAACTCCTAGCTACAGTACACATCGGGTTAATTACCCGATGTGTACTGCAGGTACATGTGCAGAGAGCAGGGAGCCACGCACACTGCTTAGCGCTGGCTCCCTGTGTGGCGCCCTGGACAAGCCAGGTCGTCACAGGTACTACAGCAACACACCCCACACCCCGGTTAGGCACACAAGTCACACACACAAATCCTTGTTGCCTCCCTCCAGGGGCTGATGTCCACACCAGGTGGGGTGGAGCCAGGCAGTTGGCTCCACCCACCAAGGAGTTTACAGTCCTGGAGGCGGGAAAGGAGCAGTTAAGCTCGGGCAGAGCTAGAGAACAGGAAGGGAAAGTGAAGTGGAAGGAGGAAAGTGTTAGTGGAGGAGCAGACTGACCGTGTCCGGGTACGTGGCCCGGGCACATACAGCAAGGTTGGCAGACGGTGGTGACCTTTTGCAGGAGAGGCCGATTGACGCACAACCGTAAGGACCGGGGACGGGCGGTGGCCCGCCGGTACCGGACCGGGGAGCGAAGAGAAGCCAGCACCATTCGGCAGGGCCTACGGACCCCAACCAGGCTTGGAGTCGCCGTTAAACCGGTCAAATCCGTCAGCGACGGGAACCTCCGGGGTTCCTCAGCAGCAAAGACCCGACTGAAGGCAACCGCTCAACCGTGAAGGGAAATACAGCTACCGCCACAGTTAGAGTTCCCAGGGCCAGAGCCTGCGGGCAAAAAGGGTCTCCTCTGGCAAATACACCGCTGGGGAGCGGGTTACCGGTGGGAAGCCATCAGAGCTGACAACAAAACACAGGTGCAGGGAGAGACAGTCACCGCCAACCTACCGGGAGTGACCATCGCAGCCGGCAGTGGGACCCGTCCATCCAGCCGTTTGTTTTACCGGAGACTCCGTGTGCGTTACTGGCTGAGTGAGTACCACAGTGCCGGCTGGCACCGCGGTGCCCCCGCGACCCTGCACCTCGCCAAACCCCGCTATCCACCTTACAGTCACCATCATCGGGCCCCGGGACCACCAGATCCCCCTACCCACGGAGGGGAGAAAAAACATCTCGGCTGCTCCCTGTCATCGCTCCCGGGATCCCCGTCCAGAGCAGCGGTGGTGTCCCAACCTCACCACAACCGTGGGTGGCGTCACGGACAACATCCCCAACCCAAACCATCCCCTTTTCACTCACAGGCGAGGAGCACCGCTCGGGTTCCCGGATCTGGCCCACCGCTCGAGCCACCGAGCAGCAGCAGCAGCAGCGTGGGACCCAAGCGTTGGCGAGCGTAGCGCCCCGCCGCCCGCGACAACTTGGAGCCACGAACAGGATCTTACCGTTCTACCGGTTGGTAGAAGTGCGCCTTGTGTCCCGCCGGAGGTGTCCGGCCGAAAATTTTCAGAAGCCGCCATCTTGGGCGCGAAAAGTTCCCCGCTCGAGCGTCTTCCCGAGCAGTGGAGGCGCAAAAGCCGAAGCTCCGCCCCTGAAGAGGAGGTGCCGGAAAGAAACCAATGGGGGACGGAAACAAGATGTCTGCGCCCGACGGAGCCACTGGAGGAGCGGTGGACGTAGCCGCAGGAGTGCCGGTAGATGGAAATGGGCCCGGCCGTGCTCTGGCCGCAGGAGCGGGAGGGGCCGCGGCCCCCGCCCTTGCTCAGGTGATGCTGTTCTCCTTGCCCTATGTGCCTGGAGCTACCTGGATGCCACAGTACGACGGGAAACCTGACACCTTGCAGTTCTTCCGAAACAAGCTTAGCCCGCTCCTAGAACTGTATCCCCTGACTGATAAGCAGCGTGCAGAGGTGGTGCTACGGCAGCTAACCGGCGCGGCTGAGCAGGAGACGGAGACTTGGGCCGAGGGGGACCGGTCCTCCATGGCCACTATCTTCGAAAAGCTACAGATTGCCTTTGAGACTCGCACCGAAGCTGAGCTGCGAATGCAGTTTTACCAATGCCGACAGCGACCTACCGACAGTATCAGAGACTATGCCCTGCGTCTGCAAACTTCTCTGCGTACGCTGAAGAGGGTGGATACCATCAATGATGCTGACAGTAACAAAATGTTAGTAGAGCAGTTCGTGCAGGGGATGAGATCCCCGGAGGACCGTAAACAGCTTCGGCTGTGGGCCTTAGAGCACCCAGATGTGGACTTTGCCGTGTTGAAAGAACGGGCAATTAAAGCTCTGCAGCCCCTGGCGTCCGATGTCCCTGGAGCGGCCCAGTGGCCAGCTGAGACGGCTCCCATCGTGGTAGCCCCCTCTCCCCTAGCTCCCGCAGCACCTGCAACTTCTGGCGGAATGATGGAGGAACTGGCTGCCCAAGTCCGTCGTATGGATGGAGACCTCACCAAAATCCTCGCCGCACTTCAGCCTCCAACAAGACCCAGGCCCCCGGGGGGGTTACAGCTCGCCGACCGCCCAGATGACGTCCCCTGGATGCAGCGGAGGAGGGCTAATGATCCACGGTATGGACCTCCAATCTGTTACAGGTGCAGCAAGCCCGGCCACTACTCCTGAGGGTGACCGTTAAACAAGCAACCCCTGGGGCCAAGGGCCAATCCTCAGGAGTAGAACCCAGTGGCCCCCCCAACTGGCGGGACCGGTTCATCGGGGCCCGCCCCATCATCCCTCTGGCCGTAGACGGCGTCCCACTGATGGCGCTCCTGGACACTGGATCTCAGGTAACCACGATGCCATATACACTCTATTACAGGTATTGGGGGGATGATGAACTTGCCTCTCCGGACGGCAGCATGACATTGATTGCCGCTGATGGCCTCCCCTTGACCCAAGTGGGGTACAAACGAGTGGCTATGACTGTGGGGTGAACCGAGCTGCAGCACCAAGGAATGATCGTGATAATGAATGACCCCAGCGATCATGATCCGAAGGTAGTGCTAGGAACGAATATAAGCATATGAGTGAGGTGCTGACCCTACTACAACAGCTGGCCGCCCCACAGCAGGAGGCCGACAGAGGGCTGTGCAGCGCGAGATTCGGGCCTTGATGTATCGGCAGCAAGTAAACTCTGCGGGAGGAGAGATTGGGGGAGTGAGAGTGATGGATGTGGCCCCTTTAATTGTGCCTCCCCGGAGCGAAATGATGATTTGGTGTAGGGCAGCGGTAGGTCCCCAGGGACATGATTACCCAGCCATGGTATAGCCCATGTCCTCCGAACACTGGCCCACTGTAATGGCCGCCAGGGGAGTGGTAGACGTTAAGAAGGGGAGGGTGCCCGTGAGGTTGTTAAACTGTGGGGAGGAGGAGGTTAGGCTTCCCCGGTACGCTACCCTTGCCAAGCTGCTTACCCTGGACCCCCACGCCATCCAAGAGGCTGCGTCCCCGACCTCCTATGTCATGCATTGAGCAAAAATTGAAGATTCTGCAAACATTTGTGCAATTTACAACTGGTTTGTTTTGGTACCTGAACCTGTAGCAGGAAGGATGTATGAGCAGTGGAGCAGGCTTACAGCCAAAGATTTGTGGCCAGTATCTGAGGGTTCAGGGGAAGATCCATGGCCAGTACTAGAGGTTCCAGAGAAAGATCCATGGCCAGTTCCAGAGATCACCTGACCGTGTTGGAGGACCATTGCTGCTTATGCAGACTGAGGCGGGCTTTGCACACTACGACATCGCAGGTGCGATGTCGGTGGGGTCAAATTGAAAATGACGCACTTCCGGCATCGCATGCGACATTGTAGTGTGTAAAGGCTCGATGATACGATTAACGAGCGCAAAAGCGTTGTAATCGTATCATCGGTGCAGCGTCGGCGTAATCCATAATTACGCTGATGCGACAGTCCGATGTTGTTCCTCGCTCCTGTGGCAGCACACATCGCTGTGTGTGAAGCCACAGGAGCGAGGAACATCTCCTACCGGCGTCACTGCGGCTTCTGTAGGATATGCAGAAGGAAGGAGGTGGGCGGGATGTTTACATCCCGCTCATCTCCGCCCCTCCGCTATTGGCCGCCTTCCGTGTGACGTCGCAGTGACGCTGCTCGACCCGCCCCCTTAACAAGGAGGCGGGTCGCCAGCCAGAGCGACGGTCGCAGGACAGGTGAGTCCATGTGAAGCTGCCGTAGCGATAATGTTCGCTACGGCAGCTATCACAAGGATATCGCTGCTGCGACGGGGGCGGGGACTATCGCGCTCGGCATCGCAGCATCGGCCTGCGATGTCGCAGCATGCAAAGTACCCCTGAGGCTGGTTTCAGACGTCCATGTTTTATCAGGTACCAGTCACACGCATGGTTGTGGTCATATGTGTGTCACACGTGTGTCATGCGTGTGTCACACATGTAACTTCCGTTTTTGCATACGTGTGACAGGTATTGGAGAAAACACGGGTCTATGAAATAAAAAGATTTTTCCAAATTGAGCTGCTTTCTTCAGCTCTGCTGCCTACCGCTCCTGACCCCCACTCATTTTATTCATCGATTATTCACCACACTCAGGACCTGGAAGCTGGAGTAGCATGGGGACAGCGCTGGGTACAGCACCGCCGAGGACAGCATCGTGCGGGACAGGTGAGTATCCTGCAAGCACAGTGACATCCAGGAGCTCATTAGAGTTCCCAATGAACTCTGATGACATCCTGATGACCCCCCGCGACACCTGCGCTACAGTTTCACGGGTCCATCAGAGTTCATTGGGAACTGGGATGAGTCCCAGATGCTGTCCCCACGATACTCCGGCTTCCAGGTTCTGACTACACACGCACGCACACACACACAAACACACACACATATACACTGAGTACATATACACACATATGTATACACACAAATCAGACACACATGGATACACCGTGCACATACACACACATAGCGTACATGCATGTATACACTGAACATACACACACACACACTCTGCTGTATACTCACTCAGCGATGCAGTCCCCGACACTGAAGTCCCCCTCAATGCTCCTGTGACGCCCCTGGACTATCAGGTCGTTACAGGGTATTGCACAATCTACCCTCCCGTGCAGTATCCACCTCCCTCTTGGTTATGGGTTCCTAACCAAATGGTGTTGCCTACAACAGCAAATCAAATCCTAGATACACCCTGCACCACAACCACCAGACACACCAGTGGATGGCTTGAGTGGAATAGAGTCGCTTACCTGGGGGGTCAGGGAGCAAAGGGGAGGAGTGTATGGAGTTGGTCAGAGAGACGGAGAGAAAAGCCCTTGAGCTGTGAGGAGCTCTGAGGAGGTCGGGAGCGGTGACTCCTATAAGGAAACTGTCTAGGTTGCTGACGGTGGTCTGGGCCTAGAGGAGTCAGACTCCTGGTCGCAGGGGATCGGGGAAAGGAATTCAGATCTGTTGAGCAGGACAGTCGGCGGCCTTGCACCATCACCGGGCTGGGATTGAGGCACGACAGGGTACGTGGATCCTAGGTTGGGGAGTAGCTGCATGCAACCCGATAATTTACCCGTGGAGAATGAAGCCTTCAAGATTCGTTCCCAACCGCTCCAAAATCGGGGTACTAGCACAATGAGGGGAGTAGGACTTTCCACACAAAACGGTCCAGAAAATCCCAAGCGTGAACCCTGGGAGTAAGCTCCCACACTTGGCCACAGTGGGGAGCGGGACGCGGCAAGATTCACACTACCGGGACCACCAGAGAAGTAAACTTAGTGTCAGGAGGCAGGTCATGGATCACCAGGCAGCACCACTGGGGACGGGACCCGAACTAGCTCCCCTCAGATTTAGTTTACCCGGTTGTCGGTGTCTAATTAATGGACTGAGTGAGTACAAGAGTGATCCCTGCATCCCACAGCCTAATCCTCCCACCGAGTCCCGGGGCATTCCCCCTTTCCGTTGAGGGTCACAACACCTGGCTGCCCCCGTCATCACTCTGGGTACTCCCCAATGGCAGCGGCGGTATTCACCCCAGTTACCGCGCACCACGGGTGCGCGTCACAAACTCTAAAACCCCTTGTAAATACCCCCTTTATTTGAGTGGCCGCACGACCCCCCGGGTCTGGAGACCCTCGAGCTACTGAGAACCCGGATCTGAGCAAGTCAGCTGCTTCCACGGGGGCGGCACACTCCTGCTTCCAGCTCCACAGGGCACTGAATATTCAGTGAGTATAATGAGCGGCGATTAGGAGCGGGAGGCAGCAGAATCAGAGAAAGCATCGCTGGAGAGAGGTAAATATAGAAAATAATTTTATTAAAAAGACCCGTGTTTTCTCCGGTATTTGTCACACTGATGTCACACGGATTACATCAGTTTGCGATCCGTGTGACACCTGTGTTGCCAGAGAAAAAACGGACATGTCTGCATGTGTGCGTGCGGGGTCATGAGAGGTCACACGGTCCGTGTGAAAAAATGGACTTGGGAGTAACAGCAAATAATAACATGAGTACGTGTGGCATCCGTTTTAAAAAGGGATGCCACACGTACCTAAAACACGGACGTCTGAAACCAGCCTTAAAGTACTGAGTGGGGACACAGGTACCGCACTTTGGAGAGCAAATATGGTCATTGTTCTGAGTCTACCAACTTGGACTTGTGGCTTGGTGAGTAGTGTTGTTTACCCCCGTTAAGGCTTGTGTGCTGTTTCATGTTTTCTAGATATTAGACGACAATGATTAGTATGAGTAGCAACACTAAAGGCCCTATCACACACAGAGATAAATCTGCGGCAGATCAGTGGTTGCAGTGAAATTGTGGACAATCAGTGCCAGGCTTGTGGCTGTGCACAAATGGAACAATATGTCCATGATTTCACTGCAAGCACAGATCTGCCAAAGATTTATCTCTGTGTGTGACGGGGCCTTAACACTTCCCGGGTTCGAGAATTAAGTATAAGATATTGTTGACGGTGACCGTTATTTAGTGACAGGAGTAGAGTAATAGCGTGTAAATTGTATTTAAGTAATCATACTATATGATTTTTGGGATTTTTTTGGGTGGGATTCTGTCTGCCACACTTGAAGTGAACCTAAAGTAAAAATGACAGATCTCTCCATTCTTTGTATGTGGGAAAACCTACAATATTGTCAGTGTATCAAATACTTATTTTCTCCTGAATGTAATATACTAATTTTATTGCTAATAATATATTATTTATATGAAAAGGAAATAATTCCCATTGTACATCTCCATTATCTTCATATTATTCATTAAGTATGGAAATTATTAACTTAAAGGTATTTTCTCTCCCCATTAGGTAGGTTCCATTCACAAATACTGATTACATTTCTGATAAAAGTGTGAATAAGGCCGGCTTCACACTTGCAATTGACTCGCATGAGTGCAATGCGAGAAAATTTTGCACTCGAACCAATTTTAAGCAATGAGGCAGCTCCGATCTGCTTTTTTTTTCTCAGCTCAAATCGGACTGAGATTAAATCGCAGCATGCTGCAATTTTTGGAATTTCTCGAGCGAGTCACTCCAATGCAAGTCTATGGGTGTGAGAAAAAAAACAGATGTCACACGGATGGCACACACACCATCCTAGTGACATGCGTTTTTCTAAATACATTTATTGCATGTAGCAGAAAACACTGTAAATGAATGAGGTCTGTTGATGCCGGTCAATCTTTCTGTCTCTGTCAGTCAGTCTCTCCCTCACACCTCCGTTTTCATACTCACCGATCACTGGCGCGGTGCTGCACAGCTGTCACAAAGCTCCGGCGGCTTCTTCTCTTTTGAAAATGCCGGACGCTCATTATTCCATCTCGTATTCACTGCTTTCCCTGCCCACCGGCGCCTATGATTGGTTGCAGTCATACACGCCCCTAGGCTGAGTGACAGCTGTCTCACTGCAACTAATCACAGCTGCCGGTGGGTTGGTCTATATTGTGCAGTAAAATAAATAAATAATTAAAAAATACGATATGTGTGGTCCCCCCAAATTTGATACCAGCCAAGGTAAAGCCATACAGCTGGAGGCTGGTATTGTTAGTATGGGGAGACCCACATTATAGGGATCCCCCCATCCTAAAAATATCAGCCAGCAGCCGCCCGGAATTGCTGCATCCATTAGATGCGACAGTCCCGGGACTATACCCGGCTCATCCCAAATTGCCCTGGTGCGGTGGCAATCAACGTAATAAGGAGTTAATGGCAACCCAAAGCTGCCACTAAGTCCTAGGTTAATCATGGCAGGCGTCTACCCGAGATACCTTCCATGATTAACCTGTAAGTTAAAGAAAATAAACACATACAACCAAAAATCCATTATTTTGAATAAAAGATAAAAAATACCTCTTTCACCACTTTATTAATCCCCAAACACCCATCCAGGTCCGACGTAATCCACACGAGATCCCACAATGCTTTCAGCTCTGCTACATCAGAAGTTGACAGGGATCGGCCACAGACCACTCTCTGTGAGCTCCCCGCATCAACTGAAGTGAGTCGCGCTATCAGCGATGACATCACTCAGGATACCCCGCGGCGACATATCTCAGGTGGAGGAGTTAAGCTGTGGCCGCGGGTAACCTCAGTGAAGGCACCGCTGATTGCGCAGATCACTTCAGTCACTCAGGGGATTTGCGGTCACCAGTGAGTCCTTGTCCGAAAATCAGTCCGAAAATCAGGCCGCGACAAACAGACATAGCCACGGGATGACAATGAAGTCGGGTGAAGTTCATCCGAGCTCATTCTCATTGCGCGACTCTGTCTATGTCTGCTTGTCAGCGGGCATGTGGCAGAGCTGAATGACCGATGACATAGCTGCTGAGAATAAAAACGGACCACATACGGATCACACACGGATTGCACACAGACTACAATCTAGAGAAAAATCACAGAATCACATTGCAGTTGCATTGCACACGGATCAACACTCGGACAGAGCTCATCCTGCTTTCTGGCATGAGAAACGGACCGATTTTACAGTCGCAAGTGTGATGCCAGCCTAAAGCCTAAGGTGACAACCAGATCAGGGCAGGGTAGAATTAGAATTTCTTGCCTGGCACTCTTGCCACGTAGAGAATGAATTTGGTAACAATTTGTCGATCTCATTCTGAATGGCAGTTAGTAACTATTTATGTCGCGGGCAGGGGGATGACTGACCACGTCAGGGAAGGCTGCCCGAGATGCTCGGATCCGGGATTGTGGCTGGGGCTCGAGTGGCGGCCAGATCCGGGGCTCGTGCAGCGGCCCGTCGCCAACAACAATAAAAAAGGGGTTATTTACAAGAGAAGAGTTTGTCAGTGACGCCACCCGTGGGTTGCAGTGAGGGTTGGTGACACCGCCGCTGCCTTGGTATGGGACGCCCGAGGCTGATGGAGCTGGGCAGCAAGGTGGAATCCCCTCCACGGGTAGGGGAGGTGTAGTCCCGGGGCCCAGAGGATGGGATTGCAGGGAGCAGTCTTTAGAAATGGACCGGATGGTAACGGTGTACTCACTGGGGCAATAAATCACACAAAGTCTATGTGTTAAACCAAGGCCGGATGCCGGGAGCCTCTGGAGGCATGTGCTTGGTCTCGCACATGGGTTGACAGGGCAGGGGCCCTTCCTCCTGCACTTGTAATTTCTTGTGTGTTGACTTAACCCGCATAAAACGGGAGAAATCCGCTCCCCTGTGTTTTGTAGGGAGCCATTGCAAAATCTGACACTTGGGATCTCTGTGGGTTCTGGCAGACACCCTATCCCCCGCTTTCGGCTTCCGTTACGCTCTCTGGGCTACTCGTGGGACAAAGCCTGGAACCTTGTCCCCTGCTGGCTAATCGGTAAGGTGCTTGAAGCGGTCCTTGCCCTGGGGTCCAGGTACCCCAACTGTGCACGGCCTCCGGACCGGATTCCTGCTGTTGGCACCGGCAGGCTACAACCCTGCCTCGGTCCACTTTAGGTCTCCCGCGACCGGATCTCCGTCGCCTGTGGCTCTGCTCTGCCGTCTGCCACCTAGTCAGTAGTCCTGTAGTCCCCTAGTCAGTAGTCCTGTAGACCAGGGGCTCCAACCCCTGACTCCACTGTCACTCCACACTCCTCTCAATTCCTCTCTCCCAGCTTAACTGACGTGTTCCCTCCCATGACACCTCAGGACCCCTAGGTGGGCGCTCCCATCCGCCTGGTCCCGCCCACTGGTGTGTCCCTATTGTCCCGGGGGGGTGACTAGGCTTTTGTGGCTGGTGTTACCTATGTGTGGGGTGTTGGTGAAATCCCAAGGAGAAGGTGATTCCTGCACCCAGGAGGGGGTACAGTCATTTGTGACTACCTGGTTTTGCCAGCGTGTCACATTTAGCTAGGGTCACACATCCATAATTCTCTCATCTGAGACAATCGAGTTAAATGACACGCCTATCAAACTTTTCATCAGAGTTTGAGCTGATTATCAGCTCAATGTGATCTGAAGATGGAGAAAAAAAATCTCCATCTCTCCATTGCGTGAGTCCACCAAAATTGGACTGCAGTCAGATGTCATCTGAGTGCAATCTTTTTTCCATGCCCCATAGACTTGAATGGGTGAGTAGCATCCTATTTGCATTTCAAATCACAGCATGTTGTGATCTTCTCATGCTGAATTGAATGGAGAAAAAAAACATTGATTAGCACTGCCCCCAATACAATTCATTAGTCTGAGTGCTATCCCCTAAAAAAATGGATAACATTGGTCCGATTCTCTGGTTTATCTTTTTCCTTCTTTTCCTGCATTCCTTCTGTGAAGATCTGAGATTGTGGGTTGTAGTAATCACCTACGCAGGTTACCGATGCAAAAATGTTTATGTATTCAGTACACAGTCTTAAAGCATCCATAATCCTTAAACTCCTCCAAATGACAGATATTGCAATTGTAGCGCATGTATCCAGCTCCAGATGTCAACAATAGTCCTTATGATAGCTCCTCAAATCCAAACAACGGATATCAGAATCTTAGCACATGTATCCAGCTCCAGTTGAGAAAAATAGTCCCGATGCTCCTCAAGATGACAGATACCATGACTGTAGAATGTGTATCTGTGCCACTCCCATGCCAGCAGCCGCCGCTGCTCGGATCTGGACCTCCTAAGGGGGGTAGTGGCTCGAGGGTCTCTGGACCCGGGGGTCTCGCGGACACAGCGAATAAATGGGGGGGGGGGGCGTAGATATACGGGCTAGGCCGTATTAAGTTCGTGACGCCACCCACAGCGTGTGGTAAGTTGGGACACCACCGTTGCTGTTATGGGGCACCCGAGGGAGATGTAGTGGCAGCTGGATGTTAACCCCTCCGTGGGTAAGGATGGTTGCCCTGGGACCCAGTGTCTGGTGCAGGGTATAGCGATGGCAAGGGGATGCTTGATTACTCACAGTCAATAAACCACACAAGTTTCTGGTAAACCAAGGTGCTGGTGGCCGGTGCCGTGGCTGGTTGCATTCGGATCCCCCCTCCCGGGCTGGTGGTCTCTATCCTTTTCCTCTGCACTGACTTTGTGTAAGGTGGACTTCCTAGTCTTGAACTCAGGAGTCCGCTTCCGGCTGGATGTGGCCTAAGGAGCCGTGCCAGCAGACTCTGGCCCGTGGGATCTATGGGCCCTGGCGGTGACCTCTTATCCCTATCGGTGGTCTGTTGTCTTCTATGAGAGACTTTGGGTGGGACAGAATCTCTAGTTCTGGTCTCAATCGGTTAATGAACCAGGCCGCTTGTTTCCGGACCTGGCTTCAGGGTCCGAGTACCCCCCTGTGTTCTCCGGTTTCCGGGTCGGTTCCCCATGTCGGTACCGGCGGGCTACAACCTTGTCCCGGTCCACCTCGGTTCTGCCGAGCCATCTTCCCGTCTCCTGCTGATGGAGACCATCGTCTGCCTCCTAGCCAAGGTACCAGGGCTCCTATCCTGGCACCGTTAAACTTGAACTTTTCCTGCTGGAGCTACACTTAGCTGCAGCCCACACTCCTCTCCAACTTGAACTCGAAACTCAACTAACTAGAACTGCTTGTTTTACCGCCCCGGGCTGTCTAGACCCCTGGGTGGGCGTGTCCAACCGCCTGGTCATGCCCACTGGTGTGTCTATCTTTCCCTAAGGGGGGGTGACTAGGGTTTCAGGTCGGCTGTGTGTTTCCTGAGTGAGGGAAGGTGTTTTGTTGGGGCCTATCTGTGACTACCTGGTTTTGACAGGGCGTTACATATCCAGGTCCAAGCGGCAACAATAGTCCTTGTAATAGTTCCTCAAATCCAGATAACAGATATCATGACTGTAGCATGTGTATCCAGCTTCAAGCTCTATAGTTCATTTATGGTCATCAGCACCTGGCACAGTAACAGATCCTCACTCATCCACGTCACAGCACCAAGTCACTGATCAAACATGTGCCTTATTATCCTCCCTCTCCTGGGATCAGCCCCCTTGATGGGCAGAAGTACTCATCATACCATCCACTTAGACATTTTCTACATGGAGCTCAAAGTATGAATGCTCCAGAAGCTGAGTCTCTGGCCCTATCTGCAGGATTGTGTATTAGAGAAGCCCCCTGCAGAAAGGAATAAAGACCTGCAGCCCCCACCAAGTGCAGGACAATGAATCCTATTGTAGGCCTGATAAAATTAGAGTCTGTGGAAGCCAACTAATATGAGACACTGTTACAACCCCTTCCATTTGTGTACAGACAAGTCTAAAGGGTGCTTTACACGGTGCGAAATCGCTAACGATATACCGTCGGGGTCAAGGTGTTTGTGACGCACATCTGGCGTCGTTAGCAACATCGCAGTGTGATACAGCTTGAAGCAACAATCAACGATCGCAAAATCATCAAAAATCGTTGATCGTTGACACGTCGTTCCTTTTCATAATATCGTTGGTGGTGCATGCCGCTGGTTGTTCGTCGTTCCTGCGGCATCACACATCGCTATGTGTGGCACCGCAGGAATGATGAACATCTCCTTACCTGCGTCCAGCGGCAATGAGGAAGGAAGGAGGTGGCATGTTCCGGCAGCTCATCTCCGCCCCTCCTCTGCTATAGGGCGGCCGCTTAGTGACGCCACTGTGACGCCGAACAAATCGCCCCCTTAAAGAAGAGATTGTTCGGTGTTTCCAGCGATGTCGCTAAGCAGGTACGTGCATGTGACGCTGCTGTAGCGATATTGTTCGCTACGGCAGTGATCACCAAATGTCGCACGAACGACGGGGGCGGGTGCTATCGCTCGCAACATCACTAGCAATCGCTAGTGATGTCGCAGCGTGTAAAGCACCCTTAAGGTGACTGACAAGCAAGGAAAAAAATAAAACACCATAATAAGATCGGCATAACCAGCACTCCGTGATGAAAAAGGTCCAGTAGTCTTTAGTTCATGGCCAGTTCCTCACACCTTCCCTCACCTTACTCTATTCCATATGTACCTCTCAAGCTATTCCTTTTTTAACACAGGAGGACATTCTTGCTCTATGTATTAGCGCAACTAACACGTCCTCCTTTTTCCATTCTTTTCCCCATCTGACTCAAGTTCTATCACCATGAGCTGCACTCACCTGCTTTTTTACATTAATCCTTTATTTCTTTCCCCTTCCTTTGACTCTTTACCTAGGACACACTTTCTTATTTTACACTTTTCTTCCTAACTTTTCCATTAATCATGGCAATGTATTTCCATACAGCCTTATGCTAAATGGGCATGCCCTATGTCACTTCAAGCGCATTTCAATCTTTAAAATCCACCATGTGTCTATTTGATGACTGTTGGTTTTTTGAACTTGAAAAAGACACTGATTCGGCGTAGAAATTTGTAGTTTAATAATACATAAACTTTTTTCCCCATTGACAGCAGCAAGAAGTGTTTTCCTCCAGTTGCCTAGCCTAATCTTAAAGTAAACCTGCCATGTGCAATATGCACCCAGGACCACGAGCTGTTCTGGCTGCATATTGCTAATCACTGCCTAACCGTCCCTGTATCTAGTAGCATAAATAAAGAGATCTTTAGAAAAAGTATTTCTAAAGATTCCATATGATATGTTAAAGAGGCCAGCTACTAATCACAAGAGCATTAGTTCCCTTGGCCAGTCGGCCCCTTAGCACCCCTGTAGGCGTACTAACATGCTAATGAATGCGCCACGTCAGAGGCATGGTCGGGTTCCCCTCTCTGCTGCCATCGCTGGACTTCGACTCAGTGCGCATCATCCTGAAGTATTGGTCATGTGCACTACACAAGTTTGAAGTCAGGACGCGTAGACCCAGCTTCATAGTGCACATGACCGAAACTCCGAGATGATGTGCACTGAGCCGAAATCTAGGAATTCGATGTGATGGCAGCAGAGATGAGCGCGATCCTCTGATGCTGCGTATTCATCAGCATGTTAGTATGCCAACAGGGGCGTGCTAACATGCTAGGGGGGCTGACTAGCCAGGGGAAGTAACGCCATTGCGACTAGTCACTGGCCTCATTAGCATATGATAAAAGATCTTTAGACACACTTTTTCTAAAGATCTATTTATCTATGCTAGTGTATACAGAGACAGGCAGGGATTAGCAATTTGCTCCCAGAACTGTTCGTGGTTTTGGGTGCATATTGCACCTGACAGGTTCCCTTTAAAGTGCTATTTTTCCTACTGATAGTAGTTGCATTATGCACCCAAGATGCCAAAATTTGAGTGTGTGTGAACAACATTTACACAGCTGTGTCTTTGTAATACTGCAGGTAACGGGATACGCAAGGACTGCACGGAACCACGGGGGTTAATCAATGCAAATTTAATAATGTATTGCACAACACAGGTGGAGGAATAGTGCGGGAAAGGAGGGGAAGAAAAGCGGGAATGTGCACAGCAGTAGATATAATGCAATATACATACAACCACTTTGAATAACTTGTCAAGGATAGGAAGCCTCAGATTGTACTCCCAAAAGCAAAACACAGAAATCCTTATTAAACAAAAAAAACGCAGAGTCCTTGTTATCTTACTCGTATAACACAGTGCAGAGTCTTTTCCTATCTATCCCTAACTAAAAGTAGTGTGCACACTTAACTGCAGGTTTCAGCGTGGGGTACCTCGTCACCGTTGGGGCCCGTATTCCGCTGGCAGACACCTCTAAAGTTCAGTCTTTGTCCCGGGTCTGTAACTTGCACGTGCTGCCTGGCTCCTCGCTCCACATCCAGCCTCTTTGGATCTGTAATTTTGTAATTTGCACGTGCTGCCTGGCTCCTCGCTCCACATCCAGCCTCTTTGGATCTGTGTCTTGGGGGAGACACCACGCAACACTCTGAGGTACTTGGAACTCAGAAAAACAGGGCAGACTGAGGCCTTCTATCTTACAGCCCACTCCAGCAAACTCCTCTCTGCCAAAAACACAGCCACATGTAGACTCCTCCTCCTCCTGTTCCAGACTCAATCTAGTCACTTGAGCAGCAGGTGGCAGCATAACACAAGGAAGTCCACCAAACAGTCTTTTAACCTATATATATATATATACATATAAATGTTAACAGGTCTTACATTTCCCCCCCTCTTTAACCTCGGCCGTCCCGGCTGATACACTCCTGAGGCACTCTGCAAAGGGGCACACGGTGGCAACTCCTGCCCTGCTTCACAACCTGTTGCTTGGGAGCCAATGTTGTAAAACAGGATTCAGTGACAGAACACACAAATTCATCTGCCAAGTACCGATCAGGGGGAATACCAGCATTAGCCCGCTCAGTCCGGCGTGGCACCACAGCTAACTCGCCAGACGTCGGCGCCGTATCAGGGAGTACAGTATTCTCGTCCCCATCTCTGGAGATTAGTGACTCCTGCTCTGCAGGGGTGGCACCTGTGTCTTGAACGGATGGGGGTGTGGATCTCTCCCAGTCTGTTGGGTTGGTCGGGGCCCGCCACCATTCTTCATCATCAGAGCCCTCTTCGAAGGTAACAGGAACAGGCACAGGCACCGTCTCCGGGGTACTTTGTCTGGTCCTGTCTTCTGAATAGCAGGGCCTCAGCATATTACGATGCAGGATGAGGGTGCCGCCTCTTTGCTCGCCTCTCACTTCGTATACTGATCCATGGGGCGAGATTCTTCTGATCACAATGTACGGCTCTGTTTTCCAGCGCTCGCTCAACTTGTGTCTCGGGTGTTTCTCTGCAACTAGTACTCTGTCTCCTGGTAAGAACGGGGTTTCACACACAGGTTTCCGCTGCGGGTGTGTCTTTTCTTGCAACCGCTTGGTGACAATTCGATGGATAGTCTCCAGCCGTCGACGGTGACAATCAACCCAGGAACCTACGCTCTGACCTTCACTGATCTCGGGGGGAGCTAGGTTCAGCTCTTCAATGCCTCTTCCGGCTCTTCCAAACAGTAGCACGTATGGGGTGTACCCAGTGGTGGAGTGGACACGATTATTGTACGCCCACACGAGTTCTGCGAGATAGCCGGGCCAGTGATTCTTACGATCATCCTCCAACGTGCGTAGCATTTGTAGGAGGGGCCGGTTAAATCTCTCGCAGGCTCCGTTGCCCTGCGGATGATAAGGCGTAGTCCTTGACTTCTGCATTCCGTAAATCCTTTGCAGCTCTCTCATGACACTGCCCTGAAAGCAAGCTCCTTGGTCAGAATGTATTCTTTTGGGGCAGCCGTACACCCGGATAAAGTCATCACTGATGGCTCGAGCAGCTGATTCAGCCGTCTGATCTCTGGTGGGCGTCACCACCGCAAATTTGGAGAAGTGATCTGTCATCACAAGGCAGAACTGATAGCCCCGGTGGGAGTGGCCAATCTTCAGATAATCGATCATGAGTACTTCCAACGGCTCTTTGGTTACAATAGTCTGTACTGGTGCTTGCTGTGGAGGAGCCTTACTTAACTCGCAGGAACGGCACAGTTTACAGGCCTTCTCTACTGCCCGAAGCATCTGAGGACAGTATACTATTCTTTGCAACCACTGGTAAGTCTTGTCCGGTCCGAAATGGGCTCCCTTCTCATGCGCCTCTCGGGCCAATGGTACTGCCATCTTCTGGGGTATCACTACTTGCCACCGTACTTCCAACTCTGTAGCTAGGTGCACCTTCCGATACAGCATCCCTTCTTGCACCGACAGCTTATCCCACTGGCTGAGAATCTGGAGGGCCACGTGCGACAGCGTGGCCCGTATTTCCTTTCTAGGCTTGCGCTGCTGGATCACCCACTCTTTCACTTGAAGCAGTTCTGGGTCAGATGACTGGATTTTCACCCATTCCTCTCTGGTTTGGCCAAGCAGGCGTGATGTCGTGCCCGACGTAATTTCCAGCATACGAGCCTCTACCACTTGAGCGGTGAATTTACTAAAGTCCGGAATTTCGTCTTCCTCCAACTGTTCATCTCTCTCCCCCACTGGGGCTTCGGTGGTAACACGAGAAAGGGCATCCGCATTCTGATTTTCATGCTTAGAGCGGTACTGCACATGATAATTGTATCTGGACAGTCGTGCCAGCCACCTCTGTTCCATTGCTCCCAGTTTGGCGGTGGAGATGTGAGCCAGGGGGTTATTATCCGTATAGACTTCAATTTGAGCTCCCGTGAGATATTCCGAGAACCTTTCGGTTATTGCCCATACTAGTGCCAGTAATTCCAACCGAAAGGAACTGTAATTCTCGGGGTTGCGCTCGGCTTCTCGCAACGTCCGACTTCCATATGCAATCACCCGTTCAGTACCATTCTGTACCTGGGCCAGTACTGCACCCAGGCCGTAGAGGCTCGCGTCTGTATACAACCGAAAGGGGAGGTTATAGTCTGCATAGGCAAGCACAGGGGCGCTAACCAAGGCCTCTTTCAATCGGTGTAAGGCTTCTGCTTGTTTTGGTCCCCAGCAAATTTTCTGTGTTTTTGGTCCTTTCGCAGTGCCTCGGAGCAATTAGTGCAAAGGTTCTGCCTTCTTCGCGAAATCTTTGATAAAGCGACGGTAATATCCGGCTAGCCCCAGGAAAGCTCGAACCTCCCGCACTGTGCTGGGTGTGGGCCATTCTAGCACTGCTCTCACTTTCCCATCGGAGGGCTGTACGCCGGCTTCCGACACCTTGTGTCCGAGATATTCAATCTCTTCCTGAAAGATCCGACATTTTTTTGGTTTTAGTTTAAGCCCATGGGCCCGTAACCGCTGAAACACTTGGCCCAGGTTTTCTAGATGTTTCTCAAAGGTTGCAGAATACACTACTATGTCGTCCAGGTAAATCAATGTGGCCTCGAAGTTCATGTCTCCAAGGCAACTTTCCATGAGGCGCTGAAAGGTTCCTGGGGCATTATTTAGTCCAAACGGCATGCGGTTGAACTCGAAGAGTCCCATGGGTACAATAAATGCGGTCTTGGCCTTGTCTTTCTCTGCCACAGGGACCTGCCAATATCCGCTGGCCAGATCGAGGGAGGAGAAGTAACGTGCCTTTCCCAATGCCGACAGGGACTCCTCTATCCGGGGCAGAGGGTAGGAATCACGAACCGTGCATCCATTAAGCTTGCGGTAGTCAACACAGAAGCGGGTAGACCCATCCTTTTTCTTGACCAGCACGATTGGGGCAGCCCATGGACTCTGACTTTCTCTTACCACCCCGCTCTTCAGCATCTGCGCCAAAAGCTCTTTTACCTCTTGGTAGTACTTTGGGGGTATTTGCCTGTACCTTTCCCTGATCGGTGGGGCATCTCCTGTGGGTATTTCGTGCTGAATCTTGTCAGTACAGCCGAAATCTTCTGCGTGACGGGAGAACGTGGCTTGATTCTCCCAAATAAAGTCCTCTATGGCTTGGGCTTGCTCCGAATCGAAGGGACTCAGGTCCACTCCCATCTGCCCTAAGATGACGCGACTGTTCCATTGATCAGTGGGTTTCTCTTTTCTTTCCATAGAAAGAGCCCAAGTCCAGGCTTCCCCTGCCATGGGCTGCAATTCAATCGATTCTGCAGCCGCCACCTCTTCGGGCGCCAGGTAGACATGGGCCAGAACAACTCCCGAGGTCAAGGTGTAGGCCTGTTCACCGGTGTTCACACAACGGAAAGGGACCCTTCCATTTCTTACTGTTGCTAAAGTGCGAGCCACCAACGGTTCGTCTCCGTTCTCTTCACCACGGTAAGGCTCCACCAACACCTCCATCCCCTCGAGTGTACGGTGGGCCCCGACTGGCAAGGTGAGGACTGTCTCACGATTTGGAGGTAGAGTAATTGTTGTCTGTCTTGGGACTCGAACCCTCCCCACCGGGTAGCGGCTCCCACCATTCTTCCACAGTCCTCGGGCACGGATAAGGTGTTGGAAGACCTTTTGGGCAGGCCTGTTAGCAACTGTCGTCTTCCAGTAATCACAGCCCCCCTTGTTGAAGAGCAACTGGTCTAATTCTTTCAGGACGTTCATGCCCACGATAGCTGGCACCTCTCTGTCGTACCGGCCCTCCGTTAACACAATCCCTTTTTTGCCTAAGTTCTGGCCACAGGCACGTATGTTCATCCACACGACCCCTACAACCGGAATGGGAAGATTGTTTGCAGCCCTCAGTTTGATATGTGCCCCTTTGTCAATGGATACAGTTTGTCCAAAATGTTGGTAGAAGAACTGTTCTGGCATGGTGGTCACTTGGGACCCAGTATCCATCAGGCATTTTACTTCTTTCCCTTCAAATTCGGCCGTGATCGTCGGCGTGCAGGCTGCTATATCTTCAGGGCGTTGGTTTTCTCTAAGCTCAGTTGGTCTCCCCGCCATGTGCCCATCCATGGAGGGAGGCACTAGTTTAACGGCGGTCTTTCTTGAGAAGTCTTCCTCTCCGGACAGTGTCGGAATAAATGGTTCCGATTTCCACAGTTCCAACACCGGTAGTCTTCAGCGGGTCTCGGTCGTCTCTGCTCGATCTGTCCCCTCTCTTCTTGATAGGTATGCGTGCGGGTATTTGGCCGCGGTGCTGTCGTTCTTACTTCTGACGCCGGGGCTTGCATATTCTTCAGCAACTCTTGTAGAGCAGTAACAGTCTCTTGTAACTGATCCACTTTAGCCTCAAGTTGGCTCGGTTCTCGGTTTTTCTCACCCGGGACTACCTTATGCATACAAACTTCAACCAAGGCGTTCTGCGGGTCGCAATTTTCAGTTTGTGTGCGGGAGACTGCTTCTTCCAATATCTCCTGGAAAGTTAGTTTTTTTTCTACCCTGAGCCGTTCACGGAGGGCACCTTTGATCTTGGGGTTATGTAATCCGCGGAGGAATTGATCTCGCAGGGTACGGTCAGCATAACCGGGGGTTTGTGCTAGCTCTGGCTCTGCTGGAAGCATTTGTCTCATTATTCTATGGAGTGCATTTGCATACTGTGGCAGACCTTCTTCTTCACCCTGCAGCCTGTAGAACAGTTGCGCCTGTAAATCTCCTGCTTCTGGTTTCCCGCCATACACTCTCTCAAGAATCTTCACCACCTGCTCTAACGTCTTTCGTTCACTCTCAGGGCGCAATAAAATAGTCTCTTGAGCATGCCCTTCAAGGGCAATCAACAATATCTCCCCTTGATTTTCTGCAGTCACTCCTGCTACTCTCAACATGCCCCTCACTCTCTGCGCCCAGTCATGGAGAGGTACATTGCTGCCAGTAAATTTTGGTATATGGGTCAGCATAGCCCCCAGGGACAGCTGCCTTTCTGGTATTCCCCCATCAGGTTGTATTAGAACACCTCCATCAGCGACACCCCCCTGTCCGTCCATTGTTCCGTACCAGCCTGCGTATCCTGCCGACTACGCCAAATGTAATACTGCAGGTAACGGGATACGCAAGGACTGCACGGAACCACGGGGGTTAATCAATGCAAATTTAATAATGTATTGCACAACACAGGTGGAGGAATAGTGCGGGAAAGGAGGGGAAGAAAAGCGGGAATGTGCACAGCAGTAGATATAATGCAATATACATACAACCACTTTGAATAACTTGTCAAGGATAGGAAGCCTCAGATTGTACTCCCAAAAGCAAAACACAGAAATCCTTATTAAACAAAAAAAACGCAGAGTCCTTGTTATCTTACTCGTATAACACAGTGCAGAGTCTTTTCCTATCTATCCCTAACTAAAAGTAGTGTGCACACTTAACTGCAGGTTTCAGCGTGGGGTACCTCGTCACCGTTGGGGCCCGTATTCCGCTGGCAGACACCTCTAAAGTTCAGTCTTTGTCCCGGGTCTGTAACTTGCACGTGCTGCCTGGCTCCTCGCTCCACATCCAGCCTCTTTGGATCTGTAATTTTGTAATTTGCACGTGCTGCCTGGCTCCTCGCTCCACATCCAGCCTCTTTGGATCTGTGTCTTGGGGGAGACACCACGCAACACTCTGAGGTACTTGGACCTCAGAAAAACAGGGCAGACTGAGGCCTTCTATCTTACAGCCCACTCCAGCAAACTCCTCTCTGCCAAAAACACAGCCACATGTAGACTCCTCCTCCTCCTGTTCCAGACTCAATCTAGTCACTTGAGCAGCAGGTGGCAGCATAACACAAGGAAGTCCACCAAACAGTCTTTTAACCTATATATATATATATATATACATATAAATGTTAACAGGTCTTACATCTTCTAGCCACGGGCTAGTGAAGTGGACGCCGGACCAGTGTAGTGTGAATATTTTTGATAGTCAGTAATGATGCCATAATGTGGTATATCATGCTAAATGAAAGTGTATGTACTTTTTACTTATTGATGTAATTTGTAGAAAATTTTATAAGCAATGTAAAAGATTAAAAAACATGGGTTTGTCTGATTTTGAAACTTAATATAGTCAATACATTGGGTTCTTTTGCTCATGACCTCTAAAAATTAGCTGTATATTTGCTTACATATTATATACTTTGGGTATAAGCAATAAATCCCTTTAAGTATTAATCATTTCAAAGCATGCATAGGGGACGTCAACTTAACTATTGTTTTCGGCAGATTTGCCAGGCATAGTAATGCGGCACCTCGAAAAATTAAGCTGCAGGCAAACTCTAAGTAAACAAATACTGAGATTAATTCAGCTCTCCAACACTTCTCAATGAACCACATCCCTTTATTCTCGCTCTTCTACTCCTCTCTCCCTCCCTCTCTCCTTCACTCGCTGGGTTTCCTTTCTTTGGCTCTGTCTTTGCAACATTTCAAGGTTAAAAACGCGTTGGGCACACAATGGTGGATGTGTAAGATTAGCTAGTAAAAATATGTTAGGAGGAGAAAAGCTAAATGTATTAAGAACAAACAAAATATAAAAAAAAGAAAGAAGTTAGAGTCTTTTCTTAAATCTGAGAACAGAAGCAAAACCTCCCTTGATCCTTTATCTCGCTGTAACCACATAAATAACTAAAGAAATATATATATTTTTGAATTCACAGAGGGCCTACATTTTATAAAGCCGTTTTTTTTATTATTATTTTTCTTTGCCTTTCATCAGATTTCTCTTTTCTTTCTCTCTCTTTTTGTATTTCAAAGCTGGCAGTTCAGTAAATGAAGGAGACAGCATCATCTCTGTTCTTGGTAAAGGAATCAATGCTAATCCTATTTATGGAGACTTATCACCTCTGCCAGAAACTGCAGGGAAAAAAAAAAAACGGCAACGGAGGAAAGGAAAAAAAAAAAATAAAACGTAGTTGTCAAAATCAGAGAAATAGGGTGTGAGCAAGAAGAGAGGAGGCAGGAAGAGCTGGAATATAGGAGAAAGACTAATTTGTAATGTGAAAACTCTGAATAGAGACGGAATTATTCACTAAGGGCATTTAAGAAAGTTGTCGTAGAACATGACAATACAAATCTCTATTTAGAAATGTACAATTGGGAAATGGAAAACAATTTTAAAAAATGTATCAAGATTTCTTCGAATCTTTACAAACTGTTTAGATTACTTAGCCATGTAATTGTGCTAAGCCGTTGGTTTTGCAGCGCACTGCATTGGAGAGACTTTGCTGCATGAATATATTCACTAAGCAGTAAAGATATATAAGTAGCTCAAGTACAGCAAAAGTACAGACAAAATAAGACTTGGTCTTAATCTCTTCAAAAATGACATATAATGTGAAAAAAATGATAAAACATGCTCACCCGCAACTAGAAAGATGTATTTATGCCCCTCTAAGAAATTGGGATCATTTTCGAAGGCAGATGTCATGGATTTTATGCTGCCATGTACCAATTACAATCCAAAAAGTCCAACACTTACATACTATCCCAGAACTTGAATAAAGGCCCCGTTACACGCAACTATGTATCTAACGATATATCGCTGGGGTAACGGATTCTGTGACGCACATCCGGCATCGTTAGTGACGTTGTTGGGTGTGACACCAAAGAGCGGCCGTTAATGATGGAAAATACTCACCAAATCGTCCATCGTTGACACGTCGTTCATTTTCAAAAAATCGTTGGTTGTTAAGGACGTAGGTTGTTCGTCGTTCCCGTGGCAGCACACATCACTATGTGTGACATCTCGTGAACGACGAACTACAGCTTACCTGATGAGGAAGGAAGGAGGTGGGCGGGATGTTATGGCCGCTCATCTCCGCCCCTCCACTTCTATTCGGCAGCTGCTTAGTGACACCGCTGTGATGCCGTACGATCCGCCCCCTTAGAAAAGAGGCGGTTTGCCGGCCATAGCAACATCGCTAGGCAGGCAAGTCCGTGTGATCGCTCCTAACGATATTGTGCACCCATGGGCAGTGATTTAGTCATGACGCACAAACAACGGGGGCGGGTATGCTCGCTACAGATATCGCTAGCGATATCGCTGCGTGTAAAGCCCCCTTTAGTGCAATCATGGGAATTCCAAATATCAGTTTTACCCTTTGTATTGTTTTTTCCTCCTTGAAAACATATGGGGTATGGGCATAGGGTCTCTGATCTCTGACCAACAAGGCTCTTCTGCTCCACATCAGGCTTTGCCGGCAGCCTGGTGCACTTCACTTCCAAGAATTGCTTGCTCCTATTTAATACAATAATAACCTCAGCACTCATATATGGACAAGAGAAGATTTTGAGAATTTTGAAAAAAAAATTATTTTGATAAACTGCAAAAAGTGAACATAAGGTATAGCAAACCCTACATTTCGGCTTTGTAAGCCTTTCTCAAGGTTTTGCGTGGAGAGGAAGAAGAGACACAAGTCACAGGCGAACCGCCAAGCAAAGTAATTTCAGAGGTGCTACATTTTTAGAGTACAGAAGGTTCAACCAGGGATCATGGAATACAGTTTTGGGGAAATATTGCCACTGCTGGTGAGAGCCTGGGAAGGAGGAGACGTCCTGGCGAGGCAGTGGTGGCAATGGAGATAGTGGTGCCATACAAAACCTCGAGAAAGGCTTACAAAGCGGGTTTGCTATACCTTATGTGCACTTTTTGCAGTTTATCAAAATAAAAAAAAAATAACACAATTCTCAAAATCTTCTCTTTTCCATATATGAGTGCTGAGGTTATTATTGTACTATATTTGTTTACCTCAATAGCACCTACCCACTTAGTGGTAGAGCCTGATTTACCTTATTTGCTATGGTCCTATTTAAAGGCCCATGATTAAGGCTTGACCGCCGAAATGTGTTGGTTTGACCAGTCCTCTGTGGTGTACAAGGTATTGTGCTTTTGTAATTGAAGGAATGAAGACAAAGTTTTATTTACTTACATCCATCTTGTTTCCAACACTGGAGAATTTATGTTCCTCTTTGCAGTATATTCCGACCAGGGCCGCTCCGTGCGTTGATTGGTTCCATATCCAAGTTCATCAAGTATGGTGAGCTGATTTTGTTTTTGCTGGTTTTGAGGACAATCACCAGGATCCTGGTATTGACTGACTTACCAGGTTTAAGGTCTGTGGGACTAGCTGGAGCCTGATCTTTGTCCTGAATCATGGCTGCCGTGAACTCTGGAGTCCTGTCTTCTACCTGCCCTGGTTCTTGTGCCTTCTGTTCTGAGGTTTCTGACTTCTGTGTCGCTCCAGTGAGTCTTCTGCCTTTTACCCTGCCAGTTAACTCTGCTACCTGTCTGTCAGCGATCTCCAGACATCTTGCCACCTGGCTACCAGTGGTCATCTGTCATCCTGATACCTGACTATGCCCGTCAGTAATCATGATATCTGTCTGCCAGTGGCATCCAGCAACCTTGTTTCAGTTGTCTGTATCCCTGCCACTTTATTTCAGGTTTTAAAGCGGGCTTTACACACTACGACATCGCTAATACGAAGTCGTTGGGGTCACGGAATTCGTGACGCACATCCGGCCGCATTAGCGATGCCGTTGTGTGTAACACCTATGAGCGATTTTGCATCGTCGCAAAAACGTGCAAAATTGCTCATCGGTGACATGGGGGTCCATTCTCAAATATTGTTACTGCAGCAGTAACGAAGTTGTTCCTCGTTCCTGCGGCAGCACACATCGCTCTGTGTGACACCGCAGGAATGAGGAAGCTCTCCTTACCTGCCTCCCGGCTGCTATGCGGAAGGAAGTAGGTGGGCGGGATGTTCGTCCCGCTCATCTCCGCCCCTTCGCTTCTATTGGGCGACGGTTCAGTGCCATCGCTGTGACGCTAAACAAACCGCCCCTTTAGAAAGGAGGCGGTTCGCCGGTCACAGCGACGTCGCTGGGCAGGTAAGTATGTGTGACGGGTCTGGGCGATTTTGTGTGGCACGGACAGCGATTTGCCCATGTCGCCCAACAGATGGGGGCGGGTACCCACGCTAGTGATATCTGTACCGATATTGCAGCGTGTAAAGCGGCCTTTAGTCCATTTTGTTATGTTTCTGATCCTGACAGTTATCTGTTTATTAATTGCTGGACTTTTTATTGACTTTATAAACAGTTATTTTGGGTTTTACATCTGTATTCCATATAATCCTTTTGGTTGCTGCCCTAGTCCCCGTATTTCCACCCGGACCAATGGACTTAGTGGATCCACCACCACCTCGTTGGCTGACCCCTCCCATAACATTAGCCATAGAGAATGTTAGGTAATGGCTGGAGCAATCAGCTGATTGTTTAAAGCCTTCATATTCAGGCCTTTTGGATTTTCCCCAGGGGCATAATGTAGGCCACTATTGGAATCTGCAAATACTCTCAGATCCTTGTCAACAGTTGTCATGACCTGTAAACTGTACATCAAAGCGCTCTCTGCAAAGAGTCACTCTCAATACAACAAATTATTGATATGGATCCATGGTGGTCCTACAATTAATAAAATATATGTTAACCTTTGATATGGTTGCCAAATGGACAAACTGTTTCCTCATTTGTTCTTCTGGAGGAAAATGTCAAGTGACCGCTGCAGCCAGTCAGCATAGAGTATTAGCTAGAAGAGAGAGCTAGGACACAGACTGTTTTTTTGTGACTTGGGTGATACGTGACTTATATAGCAAATCTGTGATCATTGATTGGCTGCATACCCCAAGATGACGGGATAACAGACTCCTAGACTGGCCCTCAGGCTTGGGGGTCCTAGCTTTCCTGTCTCCCAGAAATACATCTAAAGGTGATGATGTCTGGGCCGCCTTCTTTACCTTACTCCTGGCCAGTCCAGATCTAATACCCCTTCTTCCCCACCCCAGGGGAGGATCAGGACAGGAGTGGTGAATCCATAGATATGGAAAAATGGGGAAACCAAAACTTGATCACACAGCTAGCACACACACAGATATAAGACAATGTATGGTCAGGAGGAAATAAAGAGCAGGGAGGAAATAATTAGATGATGAGAGGATTTCCACAGCACACCAAGTAGCACACAGTAAATCACCAGCAACAGGAATACAACAGCACATGGACTGGGTTAGAGGAAGCTATAATCGGCATGGGAAGCCAGATTCCTTCATCTTAAAAAGGCGGGGAATATCTGTGATAGGTCTCTCACAACATGTTATATGAAAAGTAACCAGCAGGCTTGCAGAAATTAACTCCTGCTTGTAGATGCCCAAGCCTGTCTGTGTAAGTCAGAAGCACCAAAGGAGGCATAGTGTGGAGTGTCAGAGTATGTGGACAGTGTCTGATGTTGCCATGATACTCGGCGAGTTTACAGGCAGACACTGTCTGACACTGCAGTGGTCAGATGATGTCCCTTATTGGTAGAGCAAGCAAGGAGACCAGCATGGGACACGGATAGCCATAAAAAATCAGCACAATGGGTCCAGTAAATAAGTATATTTTTTTCTTTTATTTTAAACAGTAGATAAACTCGTTATATCTTTTAGTTGTAGTTTATGCACGTTTTGTGCACTGTTTAGGATTCATTTTTATTCTAATCTTCCTTGTAGATTATTTTTAGTTTGCCATATTGACTGAATGCCATGTGAGGTAGGCAATTTTAATAAGTCCCACAGATTTTTTGTTTAATTAGCATCAGAGAACAATCACCTTTGTGTTCAAACATTCTAATGTTCTTTGGTCTAAAGCTGGGTTCACACTAAGTGACAGCGACAACGACATCGCTGTTATGTCACCATTTTCTGTGACGTAACAGCGACCTTGTAAGTCGCTGTTATGATCGCTGCTTAGCTGTCAAACACAGCGACGCAGCAGCGATTATAACGTCGCTACATGTGCAGAGAGCAGGGAGCCGCGCACACTGCTTAGCACTGGCTCCCTGCTCTCCTAGCTACAGTACACATCGGGTTAATTAACCCGATGTGTACTGCAGCTACATGTCACAGTGCAGAGAGCAGGGAGCCGCGCACACTGCTTAGCGCTGGCTCCTTGCTCTCCTAGCTACAGTACATATAGGGTTAATTACCCGATGCATACTGCAGCTACATGTGCACAGAGCAGGAGCCGGCACTAGCAGCAAGAGCGGCGGAGGCTGGTAACGAAGGTAAATATCGGGTAACCAGGTAAAGGTCTTCCCTTGGTTACCCGATGTTTACCCTGGTTACAGCTTTCCGCAGCTGCCAGATGCTGGCTCCTGCTCCCTGCTCGCTTCATTTCGTCACTCTCTCGCTGTCACACACAGCGATGTGTGCTTCACAGCGGGAGAGCGACGACGAAAAAATGAAGCAGGACATTCAGCAACGAGCAACGACCTCACAGCAGGGGCCAGCTCGTTGCTGGATGTCACACACAGCGACAGCGACGGGACATCGCTGCAACGTCACAGAAAATGGTGACGTAGCAGCGACGTCGTTGTCGTCGTCGCTGTGTGTGACACCAGCTTTACTCTTGGGATCATTGTCCTGCTCTTCTAGTTGTCTTTTTTGACCATTGTTTGGATCTGGAGTTTACACTTTGTTGGCTGACCTGATCTTTGTTGATTGTGAAGAAAACATAATAATAATTCCCAACCAGCATGAGAAAAGTAGTAAAGACTTTGTACAGGTCCAGGAGAGAACAACAGAGTAATGTGAGCTATGTACAGAGAGTTTTTTGTGAAGCTCTTTATTTATGCAATCAATGGACGTCCCGGTAGTTAACCCCCACCAATTAGCAAGTTATGGCCTTATTATAGCAATATTCTGAGACTTGCTATTCCTTGAAAACCCAGTTTTATCACCCACTAAAAGAGCTAGAAAAGTGTTCAATGAAGTCAGAGGAGAACTCAGGGGGCTCAACATGTGTTTTCAGGTCAATTGAAAACTTTGCCATACTTAAGATTTCTGTTGAGTCGATTCGGTGAAATTTTTTAAAAAACATTTTTGGGGACTTTTTAAAAAAAATGCTCATCTCTAGTATTTAGACACTTTAAATGGCTCGTTCAGTAAACAAGGAGGCAGGACTAAAGCGGGCTTTACACGCTGCGACATCGCTAGCCGATGCTAGCGATGGTGAGCGTGATAGCACCCGCCCCTATCGTTATGCCGATATTTGGTGATCGCTGCCGCAGCGAACATTATCGCTACGGCAGCGTCACACGCACTTACCTGGTCCTCGTTGTCGCTGTGACTGCCGAACAATCCCTCCCTCAAAGGGGAGGGACGTTCGGCATCACAGCGATGTCACCGCGACGTCACTAAGCGGCCGGCTAATCAAAGCGGAGGGGCGGAGATGAGCGGGACGAACATCCTGCCCACCTCCTTCCTTCCTCATTTCTGGCGTGTGGCAGGTAAGGAGAGGTTCCTCGTTCCTGCGGTGTCACACGGAGCGATGTGTGCTGCCGCAGGGATGAGGATCAACTTCGCCCACGCGACAGCAGGGATATTTGAGAATGGACCCCCATGTCAACGAGGAGCAATTTTGGATGTTTTTGCAACGATCCAAAATCGCTCCTAGGAGTCACACACAACGAGATCGCTACAGCGGCCGGATGTGCGTCACAAAATCTGTGACCCCAACGAGATCGCTGTAGCGATCTCGTAGCATGTAAAGCCCACTTTAGGAGAAAGCAGAGCAACCTAAGCTGTGCCACATTGCTACAAAATCTTCGTGCTTGGTGCAAAAAATTGGCCAAGAGAAGGTGATAGAAGAGTATACAATAATGTCTAAAGCCTTATGTTATTATTAATAACTAGATAGTGGCCTGATTCTAGCACATCGGGTTTTCTAGAATATGTATGTACTTTATTTATGAAGATTTAAGAAAAATGCAATGAATATACAGGGTAAAATATATACATTATCATTAAATGTTATTGTTCATAGAACTTAATACAACTGAACAAAATTATTAAACAGATCATCAAAATATATAAACTATTACATGAATATCTAACTGTATTTAAATAAATCATTGGACGGAAGAAGTACATCGACACTATAATATATTAGTTAACAACATCAACCTAAAATATTTTTGTACACCATATTTCTTATAAAGGGGTATCACAAACTTGAACCTTGACGTTGGATACATTTTAACTCTTAAAAATGCAACGTAGAGTTGTCCATGACCAAAAACAGTCTGTGTCGCGTTGCTAAGGCCGCAGTCGGGTATGTAAGGGGCCTGCCCTCACCACTCCCTCAGCAACACCCACATCCAATCCGAAGGCAGCTGAGCAGAAAGGTGGGTAGGACATGCTGAGGAGGAAATAAGAAGCAGCCGCATCTCCCAGCCTGCAGGGCCAGCGAGGGGAGGGAGAAAGTACTACAGAGTATGAAAAGAGAAGAAAGTGCAAGGTGAGTATAATCGTTTTTGTTTCTTTTTACTGTGTGCTGGAGGCTGCTGCTGGAGTGTATATAGAGGCTTTGGTTTGTGGGATGTATATAAAGGCTGCTGGGGTGTATATACTAGTGTGTATATAAAGGCTGCTGGGGTGTATATAGAGGCTGCTGGCGTGTATATAGAGGCTTCTGTGTGCGGAAGTGTTTGTGTGCGGTGGTGTCTGTGTGCGATGAATCAGCGAAGCATGGTTCAAATCCCGTGCCAATTCGTGGCCGGACTGCGCCTGTCATTGATTGGTCACGGGCGGCTGGCGCGACCAATCAGTGATGCGGTATTTCCATTACAGACAGACAGAATTAGACAATTATATATATAGACTAGCTAAAGTACCCGGCATTGCCCGGGATAGTAACTGTCTCTCTGTCTGTCTCCCTCTCTGTCTGTCTCTCTCTCTGTCTGTGTCTCTTTCCCTGTCTGTCGTTTTCCCTGTCTTTCCCTGTTTGTCTCTTTCCGTGTCTGTCTCTTTGTCTGTCTGTCTGTCTCTGCTTGTCTGTATCGTTCCCTGTCTGTCTCTTTCCCTGTCTCTTTCCCTGTCTGTCTCAGTGTCTGTTTGTGTCAGTCTCTTTGTCTGTCTCTGTCTCTGTCTGTTTGTCTCTTTCCCTGGCTGCATTGTGACATGCCAACATTCTCTTCTGAAGTTCTGGCTGCATTGTGGCTCCCAGCTCCATTGACTTTAATGGAGGCAGGTGTTTTGGCAAATAACTGTGAAGCGTGGGGTTAAAATTTCCCCTCAAAACATAGTCTATGAGATTCCCTGAGTTAAATAGGGTGCCTGTGCAAAATTTGTGATTGTACATGTGACGGTGCGGATTCCTTTAGCAGACATACACACGCACATACACTCAGCTTTATATATTAGATATTACATATTCTATTTTGCCAAAATTTTAAAAAATTTGTAAATCTGTGTAAATCTGACCATTGTCTCTAGTGTATGTTTTCTATAACTCAACACTGTGTACTGACTTAGTAACTATTAAAATCCAGTCCCTGCTTCATATTCTATATAGGGCAATAATTGCCTGTTTGCATGTGGTCTATATGGTCTAGATAAATGTATAGATCTCTATGTTCCTATACAATTATTCCTATATATTGTAAAGTGTGATTGTCTGCAGTTGCCGTATTCTGAGCCCCGTACATCAAGGCACAACTGAGGTTACAATCAGCATAAAATACACCGGATGTGCATTTGTATACCTATCAGTCAGTTAACAGCATTGCTCTGTTCCAGATTAATACTAACTGGTCCATGCTGGAAAATACATTTTTTTGTTTTTTTCCCTAGAAGCGTCAGGACCCAGAAAGGACATACACGGCCCCCCTCTATGTTTATCAGGTTGAGGGCACTGTATTTTGATGTCAATAAGCAATTTTTCTAGCTCGTCTCCGGTCTGACCCTTTTAATCCATCAATATATTATTAGAGATAAAATTGCCGGAGACCCCTGCTGCACTAGCAAGATAAATGGCGCCTCTGAAGTCAGGCATTAAAGAGCAGATTAAGGCCTTGTGATGCTTCTTTCTCTGCTCTTCTGTCCAAGCTATCACACAGAGTGACAAGAAAGAAAAATAATGAACTCTGGCCGGGGGAAGACAGAAAAGGGGGGAAGGAAAAGAAAAAAATAACAGAGAGAGAGAGAAAGATTGTATTCAGTGCTTTCCCTTCTTTCCCCTGACGCTGCCAGAATGACATTCGTTCTCTGCAAGAGCGGAGCTGTACCTCCGATGTAGTAAACATTCCTATATGATGCGCCTAAATATACAGGTATATTTAAATATATATATATATATATATATATATATATATACTGATAAATGTGTAAAGTATATACAAACATATACAAATGCACATATTAATATGTAAATACTAATATTTATCTAAAAAAAAAAAAATTGTATATATATATATATATATATATATATATATATATATTTATATTATGCATTATTTCCTGCACAACTAAAAACAATCAATTTTCGGAAAGACTGTAAGGGGTACTTTGCACGCTGCGACATCGCTACTGCAATGTCGTCGGGGTCAAATCGAAAGTGACGCACATCCGGCGCCGGTAGCGACGTCGCAACGTGTAAAGCCTAGATGCACCAATAAACGATCGCAAAAGCGTCGTAAATCGGTGATCTGTGTAGTGTCGGTCATTACCATAATTTCGCTGCAGCGACAGGTACGATGTTGTTCCTCGTTCCTGCGGCAGCACACATCGCTGTGTGTGAAGCCGCAGGAGCGAGGAACATCTCCTTACCTGCGTCCCGCCTGCAATGAGGAAGGAAGGAGGTGGGCGGGATGTTTACGTCCCGCTCATCTCCGCCCCTCCGCTTCTATTGGCCGCCTGCCGTGTGACGTCGCTGTGACGCCGCACAACCCGCCCCCTTAGGAAGGAGGCGGGTCGCCGGCCAGAGCGACGTCGCAGGGCAGGTAAGTGCGTGTGAAGCTGCCGTAGCGATAATGTTCGCTACGGCAGCTATCACAAGAGATCGCATCTGCGACGGGGGTGGGAACTATCGCGCTCGGCATCGCTACAATTAGCTAGCGATGTTGCAGCGTGCAAAGCACCCCTAAATGTTCTCAAAAGCAATCAAGATATTGGACTTTGGTCTTGATCCAGTTTGTGCCTTTAGGAACTTGGTGCAGGGGATAAAACCCAATAATTAAGGATGGGTATGATAATTAAAATGTTAACATTTGCTTTCTTTGTTTTAATGTTTCTGGAGTAAGAGTCCAACTCCTGCTCCCCTACCAAATAAAAGAATTAAAGGGTCGCATGGTGCCTTAAGTGTTTGGAGTCTGTGCTTGGTAACACAACAATGTCTCATTGACTTATACCTGTAGGTTGTATTAATGGCGGACACAGACAGAAAAGGTATGCTATGCAAGAACAATATATAGCCCCATTGTAGCCCAAGAACTCATCATCAAAATGCACAATGCCATCAACTTTGGAGGTAGAAATGAGCCCCTTACCTCTTGACTAGATTTGAGCGCGGTTTGCGGTTCTCCAGTTCGCGGCTCGAGTGATTTTGGGGGCTGTTCTAGATAGAACTAGAACTCGAGCTTTTTTGCTAAAGCTCAATAGTTCTAGATACGTTCGAGAATGGTTCTAGCAGCAAAAAGACCAGCTAATTCCTAGCTGACTTTCCGCTGTAATAGTGTAAGTCACTCTGTGACTCACACTATTATGAAATTTCAGTGTATAGTGTGCGGAAACAGCGCATTCAGATCACTGCTGTATGGATAATGGCGATCGCCATTTTTTTTTTTCCTTGTCTTCCTTCCCTAAGCGCGCGCGTGTAGTGGGGCGGGCCAGCATGTCAGCCAATCCCAGACACACACACAGCTAAGTGGACTTTTAGCCAGAGAAGCAACGGCATGTGTGATAGGATGTCCATGTCACATGTCCCTGCATTATAAAACCGGACATTTTCCTCCAGCACGCCATTATCTGCCTTCTGCGTCTTGGTGTCAGTCATCACTGGCGCAGCTCCTATCTCCCATACTGCTGTGTACGCTCTATACACAGCGCTGTACAGCATAGGGATAGCACTTTCTATCAGTCCTTTTAAGGGCTCATACCGGCAGGGTCAGAGCCATAGGTGACAGGTCCGTGAAAAGAGAGTTTAACAGCTACACAAGATGACAGCGTCTGTGTAGCTAAGGTCAGGGATTTCCTCGCTGCAGTTCCCCATTAGGAGGGAATAGAAAGGCAGGCTTCCTTTCCTCTACCCAGAGACCCACAACCCTGCCACTGTACCCTCCTGCCCTTTGCACACTCAAACTCATTGTTACTAAGCCATTATACTAGCAAACACTGAGTGAACTTAGTGGCATCCTAAACGTGGCTATTGGACTTCTGTATAGTCCCAGTAGTGCAAAGATATTTGCAGCACGTCTGCCTGCATTGCACACTCAAACTCATTGTTACTAAGCCATTATACTAGCAATTTATGCTGCCAGTTTAAGGGCCGTAGTTGCATTGTCAGGGATAATTATTGTTGTTTATTCTGCTGTTAATAAAGCTAGACCACGGCTGCAATATACACCACCTCTCAATTTTTACTACCACATTTTAAGTGCACAATCTTGTCGCAATCAACATGAGTGGCAAAATGACAGATGCTGGTGGAAAGGGGAAGAGGCGTGTTGTAAAAGGAAAAAAAGGGTTTGTCCGTGGGGAAGGTGGCATAGCTCCATTAACATCTGCTGAAGATAGACCATCTACCAGCAAAAGTAAGATGTCTACTACTTACCGTGGACAATCCGATGTGCTCCCTTTTTTACGGACGCGAACAACAGCAACAAAGGTAGATGATGGCCAAAAAAGGAAAATGCTTGAATGGATCTCAAGTGGTCCAACAAGTGCCCTCTCAGCCACCTCAACTACCGCATCCAAAAAACACCAGTCCTCTGAGTTGTCATCCCAATCAAACTTGCTTTCTCCCAGCTCTGAAGTCTCCATCCGCCCTGCACAGTATGGTGGAACTGAGATGGCTGAGTCTGCAGAGCTGTTCAGTCACACTATAGCCTGGGAATCAGAGGTCTGCTCCCAAGCTACAGTGAGTACAGACCAGGAAATGGTCTGCAGTGATGCCCAGAACCTTTGTGACTCTGATTCAGGCCATGAGGACCAAGTTTCTGAGCATAATGTTGACCCTTTGTCACAAACTGTAACACCTGTGGTTATAGACAATGAGGAACATACTGATGACGATGAGACGCAGATACCATATTGGGATGACAACTTAAATATTCGGTCAGGGCAAGAAGAGGCTCGGTCTGAGGGTGAGGGGAGTGCAAACACAACAATTAATGATGAAGTTCTAGATCCCACCTACTGTCAACCCACAGTCAGGCACTCGAGGAGGTCAACAGAGGCGGTGGAGGAGGATGCAACCGACGACGAAGTTACCTTGCGCCTTCCTGGACAGAGTCGGAGCACTGGTAGCACGTCTACAACTGCATCATCAGCCACCACTCTGCCTCTGAGCACTAGTCGGGGGGGCTCAGCAGGTCGCATGCCCTCTAAGCCTTGCCTAGCCTGGTCCTTTTTTGACATAGAAAAAGATCGCCCAAATTATGTGATCTGTAAAATTTGTCGTGATTCTGTTAGTAGAGGTCAACACCTCAGCAGTTTGACAACTTCTTCCATGAATCGTCACATGAATAAATATCATATGTCCCAGTGGGAAGCTCACCGTGCTGCAATGCGGCCTAGCGGAGCGAACCATCCACGGCCTGCCCCTTCCAGTGCATCTGCGCGCTCTTTATCTTCTAGGAATGTGGGGACAGCTGTCACACCTGGTTTTCCACGCACAACTTCCACCACTGTAACTGCAACAGGCAGTTTGCTTGGTAGGTCGTCAGTTGGTTTGGAAGGGGAAACAAGTGCGTGTGTACAGCTCTCTCAGACATCGATAGCACCAACTTTGGATGAAGGCAACATCATGTCTCCGCCTGCACTTTCCTCCCAAAGCTGCATTTTTCCAGGGACACCCTACTCAACACCGTCTACACACAGCAACCAGATCTCTGTCCCTCAGATGTGGACAAATAAAAGGCCATTTCCTGCGACCCATGACAAAGCTAAGAGGTTGACTTTATCCCTCTGTAAGCTCTTGGCTACCGAAATGCTGCCTTTCCGCCTGGTGGACACACAGGATTTTAGAGACCTTATGTCTGTCGCTGTGCCCCAGTACCAGATGCCCAGTCGCCACTACTTCTCTAAGAAAGGTGTGCCCGCGCTACACCAGCATGTCGCACACAACATCACCGCTTCCTTGAGAAACTCTGTGTGTGAACGGGTGCATTTCACCACCGATACTTGGACCAGTAAGCATGGACAGGGACGTTACATGTCGCTGACTGGGCACTCGGTAACTATGGTGATAGATGGTGAAGGGTCTGCTGCACAAGTCTTGCCGTCCCCACGACTTGTGTGTCAATCCTCTGTCTGTCCAAGTTCCGCCACTGCTTCTGCCTCCTCCACCTCATCTGGGTCCTCCACCTCCGCCCCAAGCCTGCCTGGTCAGGCCACCAGCGTTCTCACTGCGCAGAAGGAATCACGCACGCCTCATTACTATGCTGGCAGCAGAGTGCAATTGCATCAGGCAGTCTTTAGCTTGACATGTCTTGGGAATAGGAGTCACACAGCTGAGGAGTTGTGGTCAGCTCTGCGGTCCGAGTTTAATAAATGGTTGTCTCCACTCAACCTGCAGCCTGGTAAGGCCGTGTGCGACAATGCTGCAAACCTGGGTGCGGCCCTTCGCCTGGGCAAGGTGACACATGTGCCTTGTATGGCTCACGTGTTGAACCTTGTTGTCCAGCAATTTTTAACACACTATCCCGGCCTAGATGGTCTTCTGACCAGGGCACGAAAACTGTCTGCTCACTTCCGCCGTTCAACCGCCGCAACTGAGCGACTTGCATCGCTCCAGAAGTCTTTCGGCCTGCTGGTTCATCGCCTGAAATGCGATGTGCCGACACGCTGGAATTCGACTCTCCACATGTTACAGCGACTGTGGCAGCACCGCCGAGCCCTGGTGCAATATGTCATGACGTATAGCCTGGGCCAACGAGATGCAGAGGTGGGGTAGATCACCCTGATGGAATGGTCTCAGATCAAGGACCTATGCCCCCTTCTGCACAGTTTCGACATGGCGACGAATATGTTTAGCGCTAACAATGCCATTATCAGCATGACAATTCCAGTCATTTACATGCTGGAGCACACGCTAAACACTATTCGGAGTCAGGGGGTGGGACAACAGGAAGGGGTGGAACTACAGGAGGATTCATATGCGCAAGACACAACAACATCACCAAGGTCCAGACGTTCATCATCACCAACGCGGCAATCATGGGACCATGGGGGACAGGGATCAACAAGGGCGCATGGTAGCAGGCGAAATGTTGAGGAAGGTGCAGGAGAACATGAAGAAATGGAGGATGAACTGTCCATGGACATGGAAGACTCAGCGGATGAGGGAGACCTTGGTCAAATTTCAGTTGAAAGAGGTTGGTGGGAGATGTCAGAGGAAGAAAGAACGGTTGACACCTCTATGCCACAAACACAGCGTGGACTTGGTCCGCATGGCTGCGCAAGACACATGAGTGCTTTCTTGCTGCACTACCTCCAACATGACCCTCGTATTGTGAAAATTAGAAGTGATGATGACTACTGGCTTGCCACACTATTAGATCCCCGGTACAAGTCCAAATTTTGTGACATAATTCTAGCCATAGAAAGGGACGCACGTATGCAGGAGTATCAGCAGAAGCTGTTACTCGATCTTAGCTCGGCTTTTCCACCAAACAACCGTGCAGGTGCAGGGAGTGAATCTCCCAGTTGTAACTTGACAAACATGGGACGGTCTCGTCATCTTCAACAGTCTACCCGTACCAGTAGCACCGTATCTGGTGCTGGTAACAGCAATTTTATGGAATCTATTCATAATTTTTTTAGACCCTCCTTTGCAAGGCCAACAGAGACAACAAGTCTGACACATAGTCAACGGCTGGAGAGGATGATACAGGAGTATCTGCAAATGAACATCAATGCCATGACTTTGCAAATGGAGCCTTGCTCATTTTGGGCTTCAAATCTTGAAAAATGGCCAGAGCTCTCCACTTACGCCTTGGAGATTTTGTCGTGTCCAGCTGCCAGCGTTGTCACTGAACGTGTCTTCAGTGCTGCTGGGTGTGTGCTGACAGATAAGCGCACGCATCTGTCCAGTGACAATGTGGACAGACTAACGTTTATCAAAATGAACAAGTCATGGATCCACAAGGAATTTACTACTCCTGTGTCATCCTGGGGAGAGTAAGGCTATGTGCGCGCGTTGCGTACAATTCACTGCAGAAATTTCTGCAGCGATCTGAAGAGCACACGTGCGCTTCTAATCGCTGCAGAAAATGTCCGTAGTTAAGCCGATTCCATGCGCTTTGCCTGCAGCTCCTGCCATAGACAGAGCAGGAGCTGCCGGCAAAGCGCACGGAAGAAGTGACATGTCACTTCTTAGAACGCAGCGCTTCGGCAGTAGCCAAAGCGCTGCGCTCTAAAACGCCACATGCGCACGGCCCCTGCACAATCTCCATAGACTGTACAGGGGACGCAGGACGCATGCAGTTACGCTGCGCTACAAAGCGCAGCGTAACTGCATGTATTTGCGCAACGTGCGCACATAGCCTTAATGCTTGTGGATTTGGAATGTGCTTGATGCAAATCAAAACATCCTGTTTGCAACTAGGGCACAAGTGCTGCCACTGATGGGGTGTCTGTGTGGCCCAATTTTTGTAAAAAAGGGAGACTCCGCTTGGAGTAAGCCTTGCTTACATTGTTTTTAAAAATGATCCAAGATACACAGCGCTGGGATCAGGAAAGACTTAGCTACCTACCCCGGGGTCATCCTGGGGACGGTTAAGTATGGCGTATTTTTGAATATGCTTGATGCAAATCTAGCTGTGAAGTGTACAACTAGGGCACAAGTGCTGCCACTGAATGGGTGGGTGTGTGTGGGGCACAATTTTTGGAAAAAAAAGGGAGACTCCAATTGGAGTAACCCTTGCTTGCTGTGTTTTTTAAAAGGAGCCAAGATGAACAAGTCATGGTTCAGCAAAGACTTTGCTACCAACCCCGGTGTCATCCTGGGGACGGTTAACAATGGCGTATTTTTGAATGTGCTTGATGCAAATCTAGCTGTGAAGTGTACAACTGGGGCACAACTGCTGCCACTGAATGGGTGGGTGTGTGTGGGGCACAATTTTTGTAAAAAAGGGAGACTCCGCTTGGAGTAACCCTTGCTTACATTGTTTTTAAAAATGATCCAAGATGAACAGAGCTGGGATCAGCAAAGACTTTGCTACCTACCCCGAGGTCATCCTGGGGACTGTTAACAATGGCGTATTTTTGAATGTGCTTGATGCAAATCTAGCTGTGAAGTGTACAACTGGGGCACAAGTGCTGCCACTGATGGGGTGTCTGTGTGGCCCAATTTTTGGAAAAAAGGGAGAATCCGCTTGGAGTCATCCTGGGGACGGTTAAGTATGGCGTATATTTGAATTTGCTTGATGCAAATCTAGCTGTGAAGTGTACAACTAGGGCACAAGTACTGCCACTGAATGGGTGGGTGTGTGTGGGGCACAATTTTTGGAAAAAAAAGGGAGACTCCAATTGGAGTAACCCTTGCTTACATTGTTTTTAAAAATGATCCAAGATGCACAGCGCTGGGATCAGGAAAGACTTAGCTACCTACCCCGGGGTGATCCTGGGGACGGTTAATTATGGCGTATTTTTGAATGTGCTTGATGCAAATCTAGCTGTGAAGTGTACAACTGGGGCACAACTGCTGCCACTGAAGGGGTGGGTGTGTGTGTGGCCCAATTTTTGGAAAATAGGGAGACTCCGCTTGGAGTAACCCTTGCTTACATTGTTTTTAAAAATGATCCAATATGAACAGAGCTGGGATCAGGAAAGACTTTGCTACCTACCCCGGGGTCATCCTGGGGACGGTTAATTATGGCGTATTTTTGAATGTGCTTGATGCAAATCTAGCTGTGAAGTGTACAACTAGGGCACAAGTGCTGCCACTAAATGGGTGGGTGTGTGTGGGGCACAATTTTTGGAAAAAAAGGGAGACTCCAATTGGAGTAACCCTTGCTTGCTGTGTTTTTTAAAAGGAGCCAAGATGAACAAGTCATGGCTCAGCAAAGACTTTGCTACCTACCCCGGTGTCATCCTGGGGACGGTTAACAATGGCGTATTTTTGAATGTGCTTGATGCAAATCTAGCTGTGAAGTGTACAACTGGGGCACAACTGCTGCCACTGAAGGGGTGGGTGTGTGTGGCCCAATTTTTGGAAAATAGGGAGACTCCGCTTGGAGTAACCCTTGCTTACATTGTTTTTAAAAATGATCCAAGATGAACAGAGCTGGGATCAGGAAAGACTTTGCTACCTACCCCGGGGTCATCCTGGGGACGGTTAATTATGGCGTATTTTTGAATGTGCTTGATGCAAATCTAGCTGTGAATTGTACAACTAGGGCACAAGTGCTGCCACTAAATGGGTGGGTGTGTGTGGGGCACAATTTTTGGAAAAAAAGGGAGACTCCAATTGGAGTAACCCTTGCTTGCTGTGTTTTTTAAAAGGAGCCAAGATGAACAAGTCATGGCTCAGCAAAGACTTTGCTACCTACCCCAGTGTCATCCTGGGGACGGTTAAGTATGGCGTATTTTTGAATGTGCTTGATGCAAATCTAGCTGTGAAGTGTACAACTGGGGCACAAGTGCTGCCACTGAAGGGGTCGGTGTGTGTGGCCCAATTTTTGGAAAAAAGGGAGACTCCGCTTGGAGTAACTCTTGCTTACATTGTTTTTAAAAATGATCCAAGATGAACAGAGCTGGGATCAGGAAAGACTTTGCTACCTACCCCGGGGTCATCCTGGGGACGGTTAATTATGGCGTATTTTTGAATGTGCTTGATGAAAGTCTAGCTGTGAAGTGTACAACTAGGGCACAAGTGCTGCCACTAAATGGGTAGGTGTGTGTGGGGCACAATTTTTGGAAAAAAGGGAGACTCCGCTTGGAGTCACCTTGCGGTGTTTTACATGATTTTAGAAGGGCATGCCATGCCTATATCTGTGTCTCGTCCTCTTTTTCCTCGTTACGCTCTTTTTTTTTCGCATGAGAATTTGTTCTTGTCACTTTCCCATGTGTTTGTGTTGTGTTGTGAGTTGTTTGTCACCTTTTGGACACCTTTGAGGGTGTTTGCTAGGTGTTTTTATGTGTTTGTGAATGCCTGCCATTGTTTCCTATGCAGTTCGAGTTCGGTTCATCGAACGTTCGACGAACTGAACTTGAACGGGACCTCCGTTCGGCGAACCGAACTCGAGCCGATCCACGACCGGTTCGCTCATCTCTACTCTTGACTCCTTGTGCAGCTGTACAGGCTGCACCAATGATATGTGTGCCACTGAGCTATATGCTGCCGCACTGTGGCCCCAAGATAGGTATTTAATCTTTAAGTCCGATAAAAATCTTTAATGTTAAGCAAAATATTCAGTGGTGATCATACAGCATGGGGGAAGACCCAGTGCAAAAAATAATGAATAGTTACCTTTTGGTGTTAGTTTATTCAATTACCACCATCCACTATCTCTGGTTAGCCTACATAATTCTGTTGCATCACATTCAACTTCATCATGTGGTAATTGTCACCTAAGGGTACCGTCTCACTTAACAACATACCAGCGATTCTGACCACGATACGACCTGGTCAGGATTGCTGGTACGTTGCTACAGGGTCGCTAGTGAGCTGTCACACAGTCAGATCTTCCCAACGACGCAGCAACGATACAGCGGTCTCTGGGACCCTGTCACATAGCATGATTCAAATCTTGATTAGTAACATAGAAGTGAATCTACATTGCCTTTTCCGCGCCCCCCTCTGCTCCGATTGGTGGTCGTAACTGCGTTGTGACTGGGCGGCCTTGCCTTTAAAGAAGGCAACATAATAGCGCTTCCATCCTTCTCCATCCTTCTCCATCCTACAGTCTCGATGCAGAATGGACTGTATTATGATCTGCTGCTACACGCGGTCCGGGACAAGTGAATTCAGCCCTCTGAAATGTATTGCGATCTACAAGCCAGAACATAGGATGGAAGCGGCCAATCTGAACGCAGTAGCAATTACCAATCGGAACAGAGAGGGTGCGGAAAACAACAAAGATGCACGCCTATGTGAGTTGCGAATGAGGTCGTTGCATAAGGTGTCAAACAGACCGATGCGTGCTCCCCTGTGGGAGCCCGATGACCAAAAAATGAACCAGAACAGTGTGTAATGATCAGCGATTTCACAGCAGGGGCCAGGTCACTGCTTAGTGTCACACACAGATCGCTGATGAGGTCACTTTTTCTGTATTGGTTTCTGTATGGTTTCTGGATGGACCCTGATAAAGTCTGTGCTGTACTAGAATGGGATGTTCCGGAAAATCTAAAAGCCTTACAGAACTTGCTGGGGTTTGACAATTATTATTGAAAGTTTATTAGGAACTTTTCATCAATTGTCAAACCGTTCACTGACATGACTAAAAAGGGTATGTATTTTTCTAAGTGGTTTTGTAAGGGGGTAGTCGGACCCCCGAGCAGTAAAAGAGAATCCCCCCCCTGAAGACGCCACATGGTGTGGTGGTGAATGTTTGTTAAATGTATAACAGTAATGATAAAATGTTATCTGCTGTGTTAGGCAGTAAACAGATTCCCCGCTAGGTGTCAGTAGAGAGTAGGTGGTTCCCCTGGTAACAGTGGCAGGGAAGAAGGAGTAGCGTAGCCTAGTTGGGGGATGGGCTCTGAATGCAGGGCTGGAGCTCAGTCTGACGTGACAAGGCAGAGTGTGGAAGTGGGTGCAGTGGCAGAGAAGTGGAGGTCAGCAGGAACGCCTGTAGAAGGGACCTTCGGAATGCGGGAATGCCCGTAACGAAAAAGCAGATTAAACCCTTGAGGAAGAGTGGAGAAGTCGAAACTAGTCCGGAGCCGATAGTGAGTACTCGAGCCGTCCCATAGTCTAAAACAAACCCCTAGGATAGGGCTGGACTAAACCCGGGATTGGAGTGCAGCTACCAGGGGGATAACACTTGGCTCCTGCAGGCAAAGGAAAGTGTCCGGAGGAAAAAGGGAACCGTTTGTAAAAAGAAACTGTAATGTAGAACGTACTGAAGTAAACCTGCTGCAAACAAGGAATGGAAGCTCTATACAATAAATTGGTGTTTAGTTTATCCGCTGCCTGCAACCGCCTCTTTCCTGTGAGTGAAAAGGGAGCTGGAGAGCTGAGAAAGAATGCTGACATGAATGTGCCCCTGCCATCCACACTCTGCCCCAACAACACTCCCGGTTTACTAGTGACGGTCGGGCCGGGGGTCAGCCTGTCGCCCTTGGGGCAGGAGACCACGACTGCACCCCCTGAGGCGCCCCTTGCCCCCGTTACAAACTGGCGTAGTTGTCAGGATCGGGCTCGCTTGCGAGAGAGCCCGACCAGAAACTGTGAGAACAATCAAGTAGTGCCTGAAGGGCTGTACGGACCGCAAAATGGCAGCAAGATGGCGGCCGTCTTTATGGACTTGTTGAGGGCGCGAAAATTTGGCGCCGAGCACAAAATGCTGGGCTGGCCTGGGCGGAGGAAGAAGCTCAGAGTGAGAGAAGTGCACCACCCAAAGAGGGGAGGTACCGGCCCCAGGAAGATCCATGACGCCCATTGTGAGCTGCAGAGGTCCGGAGATGTGGGCGGCGCTGCAAGAAACATAAGGCGTTGCCAGCACAGCATGGACCTGGTGAGTGAAGTATGGGCCGAACCGGAGAAAAAAGTACCGGAGCCACAGGTGTGTTACGAGCCGGTCCGTAGGCTACCCCGTTTACCTGGACAATCCCTCTCCGATTATGTGAGAGCCCAGCAGGCCGAGTGGCTGCTCGTGTACAAGCCGGCTTGAGGAGCTGATTGTCCGGAAAAGGGGCCTGTTTGTCGTTGAAAGCCGGTACCGTTAGAGATCGGTGATCGTTTACAGTTGAAGCAACGTTGAAGGAACTGAACCCGGGAGTGGAATAATGCAGAACGATACATAGACTTCTTCTGCGACTGTTTAAGCAAGAATTCTTTGTTGGTTGCAGCTCATCTAAGACCGGGAGCGCTTGAGGATGGCCCCCAGTCAGAAGACCAGCCAAGACCGGGAGCTCCCCTGGAGGGACTCCGGGCACCGGACTTGTGTGCTAATCCTTAGTTTTTACTTATGGTAGTTTAAAAAGGAATAATGCTTAAGGTATGTGTACTTGTGCATGTTTCCTGTGATTTTTTGTCTTGCAGGTATGGAACCTCGCCAGGAGGCTGAGGTTAAAGAGGGGAGGAATGTAAGGGGGTAGTCGGACCCCCGAGCAGTAAAAGAGAATCCCCCCCCTGAAGACGCCACACGGTGGGGTGGTGAATGTTTGTTAAATGTATAACAGTAATGATAACATGTTATCTGCTGTGTTAGGTAGTAAACAGATTCCCCGCTAGGTGTCAGTAGAGAGTAGGTGGTTCCCCTGGTAACAGTGGCAGGGAAGGAGGAGTAGTGTAGCCTAGTTGGGGGATGGGCTGTGAATGCAGGGCCGGAGCTCAGTCTGACGTGACGGGGCAGAGTGTGGAAGTGGGTGCAGTGGCAGAGAAGTGGAGGTCAGCAGGAACGCCTGTAGAAGGGACCTTCGGAATACGGGAACGCCCATAACGAAAAAGCAGATTAAACCCTTGAAGAAGAGTGGAGAAGTCAGAACTAGTCCGGAGCCGGTAGTCAGTACTGGAGCCGTCCCATAGTCTAAAACAAACCCCTAGGATAGGGCTGGACTAAACCCGGGATTGGAGTGCAGCTACCAGGGGGATAACACTTTTCCCCCTGCAGGCAAAAGAAAGTGTCCGGAGGAAAAAGGGAACCGTTTGTAAAAAGAAACTGTAATGTAGAATGTACTGAAGTAAACCTGCTGCAAACAAAGAATGGAAGCTCTATACAATTAATTGGTGTTTAGTTTATCTGCTGCCTGCAACCGCCTCTTTCCTGTGAGTGAAAAGGGAGCTGGAGAGCTGAGAAAGAATGCTGACATGAATGTGCCCCTGCCATCCACACTCTGCCCCAACAACACTCCCGGTTTACTAGTGACGGTCGGGCCGGGGGTCAGCCTGTCGCCCTCAGGGCAGGAGACCACGACTACACCCCCCGAGGCGCCCCCTGCCCCCGTTACAGTCTGACCTTGCCCGTGGGCATTTTCTTCTCTGAATAGATCTTTTGCTATGGCACCTGTCCTCGCTGTACTCATTCAGCTCAATGTTACTCAACCATTCATTGTTAACTTTGATGCATCCGAGGCGGTGGTCAAGGTCATTTTATCACAAGGGTTGTCTCCTGGTAAATGGCTCGCATGTGAATTCTTGTTCCAAAAAAGTTATCACTGGCCAAAAGAAACTATGATATTGATAAAAGTGATCTTCTAACCATTAAGTTGGCTTTTGAGGAGTGGCGTCATTTTTTGAGGGGGCAGCTCACCCTGTCATGGTGATTACCATTCATAAAAATCTGTTATATCTCAAATCTGCTAAATGTCTCAATCTTAGAAAAGCTAGGTGGTCTTTTTTATCATCTTTCAATTCTTCGTCACTTACCGTCCTCAGGTTAAGAACATCAAGGAAGATGCTTTGTCCCAGAGTTTCCCTGGGGAAGGTAGTTCTGCGGACTCTGTTCCTATTTTACAAAAGGGGGTCATCGTTTCTTACGTGTGCTCAAGCAAATTATTTGTGCCTTTGTATTTGAGTCTCAAAATTTTAGGGGAACATCATAACTCAGTATTTGAAGGACCCCAAGGTAGAAAGTAATCTCGGACCTCCTTTCTTGTGGTTGTTGGTTGTATCAGGATGTAGAAGAGTGACCTGTGACTTGCAACCACCCTAAAGACGTCAGTGCCTTTATTCAAATATATGATGTGTATGTATATAGACATTGGTAATAATATTTTTAATTCCCTTGAGTATATGTATAAGGGCGCAGTGCTTTCAGCCACCATTACATATCCCAGTCCTGGGTTTCCTAGTTGGAAGAGGAAGCTTAGGCCTTAGGTATAGTGACATTACTGAGAGGGTTAACTAAAAAAAAGAGCCAGACCACAGTGAAGGGAATATAATGTTGGGTATTTCCTGTTTTCTTTTGGGAGTTCAGTAGAGATGAGTTAATAGTTAGGGCCCCATTAGTAGTGTTGTGTGGAGAGAATGAGCCAAGGCATAAGTAATGGGCAAAGGGAAGCAAAGGTGACTGTAACTGGATTATAGCTTAAAGGTCCTTGTAAGTGAATTGATGAACCAGAGAGCACCACATTGATAAAGGCTAGTGTGAACAGTGCAGACAGTAGTGGGATCAGAGGTAACTGATGGTCACTAACACTGGAGTAATCAGCTTGAGGAGTGATCCCGAGTAGTAGCATAGCCATGTAGAGTAGTGTAGAGTAGTCTAGCCACAGCAATACACATAAACCTATGTGGTTGGATATCCAAGGGACAGCAAAGCGCCAAAATCCCATCCTGCTTTGTAGCCGGTATAAACTTGTCTTCAACCATAATGGCAGAGCTGGTCTGTACTACAATGTTAATACCTTATGAGAAATTGAGTGTGAATCCTGTCGCAAGCAAAGTGAATCGGTGTTTAAATCTGTTACTAGTAAACTACGCTCAGTTTTTAACCGATGTGGACTCATCTATAATAATCCTGAATCCAGAAGTGCATGTCAACACTCACTCCACCACCCTTGTCTGCGGCATGCCAAGGCAAGCAAAACAGTGAAGCCTTCGCCCATGACTACCGCCCTGGGCCATGTTACATTTAGTGGTTTTGGCAGGATGCATGTATCTTGCATGAAGTTGGGGAGAATGTGACCCCTGGCATGGAAGATTGAAGTATAGGGTCTGAGATGCTGGTATGAATAGATTTGAAGTTCGTGGACAGTGACACAAGAAAGATGGTCTCTGAGACTGTGCAACTTAAAATGACAGACTGCAGCGTGAATTCCAAGATGGCTCCAAATGTCACCTATGGCGCGGGAGTCCATGCTGTCGTAGGCGTGGATTATGCCTGAGCATGCAAAAATGTACCTCGCCTGCGGGATTGTCAGCCATGAAGAGGAGAGGGGCTGAAGAGAAACTCCTGCCTGGAAAGGAAAGACTGCACTGAGGAGGAGTTCAGTACAAAATGAAGATCCAACCCAGAACAGGAGGCGCCTGCAAGAACAAAGCACAGCCGCCAAAAAAAGCATGCTGGTGAGTGCAGCCCAGTGTTTGAGAGAGGTGGATGGATGAGGTGAAAGGGTTCTGGTGCCGGAAAAGACAGGTCCAGCAACACAGGAAGTAAACATCATCTGGCTGGATGGCACTATTTCATGAGAGAGCAGTGAGGCAGTTGGAGAGCAGCATGCGTAAGCAAGTGCTTATGGAAAAAAAAAGTGTTAACAACACTGGAAGGCACATGCCTGCACCAGCAGCACTCAATGTGAGCACATCAGGCAGTGCTGGTGTATATCACCTAGAGCACGGTCCCTCATCAGGTGCTGGGCCTCACCTGCAATGGGATCCAGGTCAAGTGCTAGAGTCGGATCCCAGCAGAACCAGCCCCGGGAAAGGGAAGACCGTGGTGAGCCGGTGGGAAACAGTGTTTTAATTGTGTTACCAGTAAACCATGTGCAGTTTTTAACCATTGTGGACAAGTATTTAATAACTGTGAATGCGGAACTGTATATTGTGAATAAGACGATGGAAAACCGGCTTGTGACCAAGAAGTACCATTGCAAGCAAGTAACACCACCATACCCACTCCACCACCCTTGCCTGTAGCGTGCCGAGGCGAGTGAAGCAATGAAGCCCTTACCCATGTCTATCGCCTTGGTCTACATTGCAAGAATATTGTCGATTTTTGTTTCTACTTGTAATTTTTGTGCACATTCTAAAACTCTGCATAGTCAGTGGCCTGGGGCTCTCCTACTTTTGGTAATACTTGACAGACCATGGCAACTTCTATGTATTAAAGACCAAAATAAACCTCTAAAAACAAAATACTTTTTTCAATTCAATTAAAAATAGTCGGTAATTAATGCCATAAAAACCACATGCCTCCACAGTCAGAAGCCGATAAATGTCATGTTAGGGTGAATACACACATGAAAAGACGTGATAGGGTACAGATGGGTGTTTAGTAGTGCTGGCCTAGAAATGACATTTAAGGGCCACAACTCAATTATGAGCTAGAGAAATCCAGGCTAAATATCCCCCTTGTTTACGTTGTCTGGCAGCGGAGGTTAATACACCATACGTTTTTGGGTGCCCCTGCTCCACGATGGCTCACTCTAGTTTATCCCTAATAGCTACTTCTAGCCATATGGCATCCATCACCCAAACAATGAAGTGAAAACAGTGCAAAAAGTGCTGAAGTTCACAGCATAGAGTCTCAGGTCATATATGTAGAAGTACAATAAGTGATGTATCAAAATAAAGAAACAACTGGTGGGGTTAATACAACAACTCCCACACCAAATTAATACAAGTAAAATATATCTTTGTACCGTGTTAGCCAGTAGAGATAAAAAAATTGTTTAAAAGAACAGAGAGTCCTCAGTGGTTGAGTCTCGAAAGCTTGCAATTATTACCATCTTTTCAGTTAGCCATTAAAAGGTATCAACCACTGAGGACTCTCTGTTCTTTTAAACAATTTTTTCACACCAAATTATGAAGTTAATACAATTACTCCCACACTAGTAGTGTTAACAGGTCTATAAACATGTAGCCCAGTCAGCAAATATTAATCTGCCGAGGTCACAACAGGGAACAGTCCCAAAATAAATTAATGCTAGAGTTGAGTGAGTACCTAACTATTCGTACTCTCTATACTCATAGCAAACACTGTCTAATACTCACGTATTCATTATGAATAGTGTGTGCAATGCAAGTCAATGGGGAAAAACTCGCAAAGTAATGAGTAATCGGATTTCTGCACTATTTGCTACTTGCACGAATAGTACGGCATTTGGGTTACTCGTTACTTTGCGAGTTTTTCCCCATTGACTTGTATTGCACATGCTATTTGGAATGAACACGTGGGTATTAGACAGTACTCGTTAAAAGTATAATGAGTATGAATAGTTAGGTAGTCGCTCAACTCTAAATAAGGCCTATACAGGGATAACTGAGACAGTAAGATATACTTATCTGCTAGGATCATCACAGAGGATCCGACGCGTTAACATCCTTCCTTTTCGGGGTTCATCAGGGGAAGTGAAATAGGCTTTGAGTCAGTCTCATGATAATTAGACCATCTTATTTATTGCTCATTTAGTTGCTCACTTTATGCATAGATGTCACTTCCTATCCCAGAAGCATGTAGCTGGTAGCTCGTTCCCATGTTCCCATAATCGTGTCTTAGCAATGGGGAGTGTGGGATGCTTCCTGAGGGCAGTGGTGTCCTTCCACAAAGATAGGGAGCACAGATCTTTGTTAGGCCCCTTTTACACATCAGTTTTTTGCCATCAGCCGCAGTCGCCGGGTCCGTTTTTTTCTCATAGACTAGTATTAGCGATGGATTGCGACGGATGGCCTCACGTTTCATCCGTCGAAAATTCTTTGTCCATCAGACGGAGACAACAGATAAAGTAACGTTTTTTGTCTACGTCAAAAAAACGGACAGTGATGGATCTGTCGCCGTCCGTTGTTTGGTATAATGGAAGCCTATGGGCGAAGGATCCATTGTAATCCATCAAATGACAGAATCCAGTGACGCATTCCATTTTTTTTAACTTAGCATGCTCAGGTGGGGTGCAAAAACACTGTTGGGCTGAAAAAAACTGATGCGACGGATCCGTTTTTTGATCTGTCGCATCAGTTTTTCCACAATCTGCGACGAATCCGTCGATCCGTCAAGCCAACAGATTGTGACTGATGGCAAAAAACTGATGGGTGAAAGGGGTCTTAGGGGTACTTTACACACTGCGACATCGCATCCAGAATATCGTCGGGGTCACGTCGTTAGTGACGCACATCCGGCGCCGGTAATGACATCGCAATGTGTAAATCCTAGATGCGCCGATTATCGATCGCAAAAGCGTCGAAAATCGGTGATCTGTGTAGCGTCGGTTATTTTCATAATGTCGGGTCGACCACAGGTACGATGTTGTTTGTCACTCCTGCAGCTCCACACATCGCTGTGTGTAAACCCGCAGGACCGACAAACATCTCCTTACCTGCGTCCCGACGGCAATGCGGAAGGGAGAAGTGGGTGGGATGTTATGTCCCGCTCATCTCCACCCCTCCGCTTCTATTGGCCGGCCGATTAGTGACGTCACGGTAACGTCGTGGTGACGCCGAACGCACCTCCCCCTTGAAGGAGGGATTGTTCGGCAGTCACAGCAACGTCGCCAAGCAGGTATGTGCGTGTGAAGCTTGCGTAGCGATAATATTCGCTATGGCAGCAATCAACACATATCACATGTGCGACGGGGGCGGGTGCTATCGCGCTCGGCATCGCTAGCCGATGCTAGCGATGTCGCAACGTGCAAAGTACCCCTTAGGTTTCTTAGACCTGTAGTTCAAATCAGCTACTAAGGTAGCAAGGAGAAGGCAGACAAGCCAACACTTTCAGCAAAGTGCTGAAGATAGAAGGATATGAAATATATTACAACTTTACAAAGTCAGATCAAAAATGAAATAGAAAAAGTATATTCTGTAAATGTAACAATATACAGTAGTTATTTTTTCACTATGACTAGAAAGCTTGTCAGATGAATGACATCATTTACAAAGTTAAAATTGTTAATTTCGCAAAAACTTTATTGAAGACACAAGGACATCTAAATGAGAATAGGTCATATGCATTTAAATATCCTGTGTCTCCCATCGGGGCATGTACATATTCTCTCTTTTGTGCAAGGAACCCTATAATTTAATAACAAACTTCCTCTTTCCATGAATGTAAAACAGCCATGCGTAACCATTCTTTATGCAAGCTTATAAGTGAAATTATTAATAGCAAGAAAAACGTACATAAGAACCCTTCTGATTTAATTTCGTGGAAATTCTTATTTCACAGGAATCAGCTGATTTAATTAGTTTTATAAATGAGTAGCATGAAACTGTTATATTGTTGTAGGCTGAGCGTATTTTAGACCAGATCATGATATTCATGCATGAACTTGTGGTCACTCTTCACTGGATACATAGATTATTGAAATTATGGAAATCAACATATGCCCAAGAACTATATGCTGTGGGCGTAAACTAGGATCACACTGGCCCGACCAGAATCCAACATGATGATGAATAATTTTCCATAGTTTTTTCAATGCTTACCGTATGGTAAAAATAACAAGTTATCCTAATTCTACAGGTCAATACAAATGCCGCCATACACAATATTTCAGGTTTCAGTATTTTTTGGCAACAATGACTTAATCGAGTAATTTTTGTGTCCCACAATGCAAAACCTATAACATTTTTCTGAATACTCAGCTGTATGAAGGCTTGTTTTTGAGAGATGTGTTAGAATTATAATTTGCACCAATTTTGGGGTAATATTTTTTTTATATAATTTTAGATATTCTTTGTTAGGGAATAGAGACAAAAAGCAAATTTGTCATTAACGCCTTCAAGACCTAGGACGTAATGGTACATCCTAAATCAGGAAGGGGTGGTCACCGCTGACTGCTACGGTGAGCCAGCGGTGATTTCCGCAGCATGTCTGCTGTCTTGCAGGTGTGGATAGATCCGCGATCCACCTGTGCCTGTTAGCCGCTTAAATCGCACTGTCAAAATGTGACAACGCGATTTAAATGGCCGCAGCAGGGAACGTGCCTTTTCCCGCCACCATCAAAGGCACCATGACACTATAGTAGTGAGGGGTCATGTGATGACTCCTGTTGCTATCATGACATAGTCCCTGTTACAGCCAGCAGAGAAGTGGCTGTAACAAGAATGCAGCATTTCTGCTGATCAGAGCATTGCTGCTCTGATCAGCAGAAATGAATCAGCGATCAGACTGCTGATCCTTATAGTCCCTTAGGGGGACTGGTAAAATAAAAAAAGAAAGAACATTTTTTAAAAAGTTAAAAAAAACCCCAAAAAATAAAAGTTCAAAAACAGCATCTCGAGACACAAAAAATAAGCCATCACTGAGCCCCATATATCCAAAAATGAGAACGCTACTGGTTGTGGAAAATGGCACAAAAAGTATGCCACTTTACTTTGGACAAACTTCTGATTTTTTTTAACCCCTTAGATAAAAGTAAACCTATACATGTTTGGTGTCTACGAACTCATAACTGGTCTGATTCATCACAACGACACATCAGTTTTACCATATAGTGAACATGGTGAATAAATTACCACCAAAACAATCGTGCAATCACACTTTTTTTGCAATTTTTCCGCACATGGATTTTTTTTCTGTTTTCCAGTACACGATATATAAAATCAAGCCCTCATATGACAAGATTGATGGAAAAAGTTACAGCTCTTGGAAGAAGGGGAGAAACCCCCCCCCCCCCCCAAGAAGTAAAATCGCCTGGGGGGGAAGGGGTTAATTTTTTATTTTTATTTATTTATTTTTTTTTATGCATTTTGTTGTGTGTCATTTTGACATTTTAGTAATCAAAGTAATTGTAGCAATTCACTTTAATTATTTTTTTTTTTATTGCTTACAATTTTTAAATTGTTATTTTCTGAAATTAACTATACTATTTTTTCTATTAAGTCCCCACAGGGGATTCTTCTCTAATTTTCATACTGTCAGAATAAGCAAAGAATTACCAAGAATTTTATTCCAAACACTTGTGGGAACGGTAGCCATGCCTCTTGAGTTTTCAGTTTTCTTTGCCAAGATGCAAAGCTTTCTCCTTGAAATGTGTATATCATGAATTTTACAGTCTCTTATAATCACCAATAGTCACATGCAAGCAAAAGAAATATAAAATTCATGAAGTTCATTCTATGTCCTAAATATTTTTACACATTTCTCAATCCATTTGTGATAAATAATATAATCAAAGTCAGAGAATCATACTTGGATAAAACCTCCATTATTATACTGCCAAGATCATAACACCCAAACCCTGTAATAACCAAGCTTCCTCCCTCCTGGTAACATGGCGTTCCAATAAGACGCTGGACACATTACTCTTCTGTTGGATGGGGTCGGCAATGTGTTTATTATTTATTTTCTCCACATAACCATTCCCTTTAAACCGTAAAACATTTGTAACATCTGGAATACCAAATGGTATGCGCCACCAGACTCCCAGAGGGCAAGTCCATGTTCAGCTCCATATTCCCCTCAAATTTATGTTATTAAGCAATGAACTACGCTCAAAATGTTGGACAAAAACACACCTTTCTACCATTAAACTCCATTCCCTACAGTTCCACTGCTGCTACTATTTGGAATAGTTATAAAAACGTAAGATTCTTAAAAAGGCCAACATTGTGCCATTTCTTGGGCCACCTGGTGGCTCACCAATTAAAACGGTACACTGCCCAAAAATGGGCCAAACCGGAGTGTCAATATACAGAGATAATTCTCTGTTTGAAAACTCTGCTGACACCAAGGTAATCCTTCATGGGTTTTGTCAAACGAATATGGTGTTCCAGTCTTGCACTACTCCTGTGGGTAAAGATAGCAGCCATAAGAAAACTTTCAGACCTTGGCATAATTTGACAAGCAAAGACCAGTAAGCCAAGAAGCGATTGCATTTGTTTCAACGTCACCTTAGAGACACAGCAGAAATTATGAACAAAGCCTTCAAGTTTCTTGATTTTATCACCTGGTAGCCTAAAAATGATTTCTTCAGAGTTGAGCGCTATGCCCAAAAAAAGAGGCTAGGGCGTCACACATGTGCCGACCATTTCCCAACACACAAACACACCCTGCATGCTTACGCTACTGGGTAGATGCAGCTAGAAAATGGGTGTTTGGAGCGCACCACTAATACTGGAAAAGGTTTGTAATTCGGGTGCACACCAGTGCGGAAAAAGGAATCAAAACTGGGTAGATGCAGGAGAACTGGGACCAAGCCTGCACTGGGTGGGAATGCCACATTGACAACCCCCAATGAGGTCAACAAAGCAGGAGCTGCTCCAATGATCCAAGCTCAGCCCGGAGGTATGGTAGAAAACTCTTCATCAGCCATCTGCCTGCTGGTGTGACTCTCTGGAGCTCAATCAATCAGTACTGGTGAAAAGACAGACAAGAGACAGACAAAAGCCCATAAAGGTCATATTTGATGTGAGAGGGAACCAACTAATCAAATAAAAGTGGATGGGTGGCAGGAAGAGAAACTCAACCTTATCTGCACGCATGCAGTTATCTGCGAGGAGGAGCACGTAAGGGAAGCTGACCATGTCTGATTCATAAAACAATGCACTGTACCGAAGGGTTTAACCCCAACTAAACTAGTCCCACAAAGAAGTAACTAAATAAAAAGTGATGAGTGACAAAAAGTTTAAACCCATAACTTTCAAACCACATTGCCTCTGTAGTCAAGGACCCCTTCCCTATTTGGCTTGTGGTCCTCAATTCTTAATGTACTTCTTTGACAATCCTCAATGTACTTCTTTGAGAGCATCGGTTGTGTTATACACATCCAGATGAAATGAATTGCGGTGCAGATACCCATCATGTCCCTGCACTGTAATACATGCTGCCCGTCCAACAGAGTCTGGAGACTGACATCAGTGGGCCAGGCATTGCATGGCAGTGCCTTCATGTGTCTGACTCGCCCACCCCAGGGCTATGGGACACCCGGTGCCGGGCCGGACTAGTCCGGTGGTAGTCAGTGGTGGCTGGGCCCGGCTCCGTGGCCCTGGTGGGTGTCAGTATAATATGTGGCTGATGACTTTAAGTTTGTGTTCGTGACGCCACCTGTGGTATGCGGCTAATAAGCCGCCGCTGCTGTGTGAGGCCTCCGGGATGATGTTATGGCAGCAATGGTAGTACTGCTCCCCACAGGTGGAGCAATGCCCGGGGCACAGTTGGTGCTTGTGAATGTCTATGCAGATGAAATAACTGAGGCAACTTCAGAGGTGCAGTTCAAGTTCTTTACTCACAGTTCTTGTCAGGGCAGGCAGGACCCTTGGACTGCTGGGACCGCTGTCAGGGACCTCCGTCTTCTGGGTGATTCCGAGTGTGAAATCCGGTACCCTCTCTCTTAGTGTCTCCTTCTCTGCTGTCTTCACTAGCCTTGCCCGAGTTTGGATGGCCCTGGCTTGGCCTCCACTACAGCCTCCAGGCTGGGGGGTCACCTGTCGGCTGATTACCCCTTTTCTGAAGGTCTGCTATGGGTTCTGGCCCTGGGAGCTTGCAACGTCCCTGGGCCTCGGTTTTTACTGTTTGGAGATTGTCTTTGCACTCCTCCAGTCTCTAGGGACCGTCCCCTGTCGCAGCTTAATCACTCCACCGATGTCAATGTGGACCAGGCCACCGCAGCCTGCAGCTACTCGTAGCGCCTCTGGGCCCTCGGCTTCGGTACCCAACAAGGACTGCTCGTGGTACCTACAGGACTACCCGCGGCCCTGCGACTCCTTCTGTTCCTACGTGGTGTCACCTGGACCTATGGGTCCCAGGGTCTTCACCAGGAAGCGTCTCTTTCAGTTCCTCTGCTCCTGTCTGACTTGGAGCTTTCTTTCCTTCTTTCTTTCTTTCTTTCTTTTCTTTCTCCTCCTTGCCTGCCTCCAGCAGGCCTCCTCCTCCCTCCTTTCTCTCGTTCTTCTCCTCCAACTACATGCTGCTTCTCTCACTCCCTGAGGTAAACTGAAACTAACTTGACCTTCCTTTCTCTATCTGCTCTCTGGTGGCTCCTCCCACCTCCCCAGTTGCTAAGCTACCACCCTATGGGAGCAGGGATGGGTCTTACAGCCCCTCTCAGCATGCAGCATGGGAGGGTTGCCTGCCACTTTCCCTGGTCCTGTGTGTCCCTAGCAATGGGTGTAGTGTGGATTTACCAGGGGACCGGAGTTCACTCTCTTCCTCTCCCAGAATGGGGCATCACACCGCTGATGGGGTGAAATGACCTGTGGCGACGGAAGCCTCAGGGGCGCCACATGTCACCAAAGCAGGCATGCTGAAGTCAGTTGCCGGCCACTGTGCCAGCTACAGAGGAGCATAACGTGGGAATGGAAAAGGTGAGTAGAATGTTTTCTGTTATGCATAAGAGACAGAATGTGGAGCATATATAACAGGAAAGGGCCCAGGATGAGGGGCATATACTGTAAATACCTGTCTTTATTGCTCAGCATTGATGTGACACCATTAAATGGGCAACATTGTGGACCATAGACTGTGGTTAGGTAAGAAAACTGTTATACCTCTGTCTAGGGGCTCTATCCCTGCTGGGCCACAGCCTAGTAAGTCTCTATACAAATGCTGAGTGTTCTTTTATATTTGCTTCTTCCTTTGCTTTGTGGTCAATCAGGTTTTCTCACTTGCTTATTTTGTCTCCATTCTATCACATCTCAGGTGGGGCTAGCCTATATATACTCTCCTTTCACCAGCCTTCTTTACTGGCTGTTTTTCCTTGTGGATGTCTGTTATTAAGGAGTTCCAGCCCTGCACCTAAGGGATTTTGCCTGTTATGGTTCGCTCACATCTGCATATAAAAATTTAGTCTGGTTTCCGATTTTCATCCAGAAAAGTTGGACTAGTGAAATCTGTTTGGTATTCCATATGTCACGTGAGTGCTATGCGAGTGTGCTAAGGAGAGAATCCTAAACATAGGAAGACTACAGAGAAGAGGTGAGCTTAACTACTACATTATATTTTTTTACATATTGTTTAACATTGGTGCGAGTGCAATACGATTTTTTTATTGGATTGCACTAGACATATTTATGTGTGAGCAAACCCTTAGGCCGAGACCACTGTTGTATTTGCTCTGTGTAGTTCGCATTTGCCTTCCCTGCACCTTTCTTCTGTTTTCTGTTAGGTTTGTAGCAGGTTACCCTTGCTTGTGTATATTATTTCTCCTTTTTTCATTTGTGCTCTTGCTTTATGTTTGTTCACCTTTGGTTGCCTTCCAACCATTCACACTTTCTCTATTTGGTTAGTTGTGCATAGCGGCTTCCTCACTTGTTCCTTAGGAGCTATGAGAAACAGGTCGATTGCCTTTTAGGGAGACAGGTCAGAGCTGTGGTTTCTAGTTGTGCAGCTAGGGACATTCTAGTCTGTATAGGAACCAGTAGGGTGTGGGTGCTGCTGCAGTGGGTTAAGCTTTATTTCTCCTATGTGGTAGTTTGATACGTGAATAACAGAAACATAATGCTGCAGATGAAAGACATAGCCATAGCTCAGAATTGAGGACACCATTAATCTTGGTCAGATCATCAGCTCTTTTTGCTGAAATGAAACCCCAAACTTGCAAGGATACCTTCACTATTCTTCACTGCTGCCTGCAGACATTCATTACAGCACTTTGGTGAACAAACTGCCTTCTATTAGCCAAATATTTCACATTTTGACTCACCAGTCCAGAACACTTGCTGCCATTCTATTTTTCTGCACCCTAATTCCTATGTTTTTATATATATTTCAGTCACTTGGTCTTGTTTCCTTATTGAAGGTAGGGATTTTGCTGCAGTTCTTCCATGAAAACCACTTCTGGCCAGACTTCTCCAAACAGTAGATGAATGTAGCTGAGTCCCATATGTTGGTGACAGTTCTGAGTTCATGGCTCTGCTGGACATTATCCAATTTCAAAAGGTAAGTAAGCATGACTTTCATCTGCTGCAGTACGTTTTCTTGGCCAACCTCTGGATCTATGGCCCTCAATGCTGATAATTTCTTGCTGATCATTTTCTCAGACACTCCTCCTGGATCGCCTCTTCTGTCACCAGTCTCTAACTCACTAAGCACATCAAGCCTTGGGCGGTGGCCTCTTAGCTTCCTGACTCTGCATCTGTTTCAGACCTTTTTGGTTTGCCTGGTGTTGTCTACCACTCTGCTTGCACCTTTATCCTTCTGGACTGCCGTGACTGCTATCTTGAGACAACGTGTCTACACTTTTAGAGGATTTGGCCTGCTTCTCTAAGATACACTGTGTTTCTTTCTCCATTATCCATTGTACAGAGAGACTGAGAAACCCAGGCAGCAGCTTCTTACAGAATTTCAGGCAACAAAGCTCCGGATGGCATACACCCCAGAGTACTACAGGAATTGAGTTCTGTGATAGATAGACCATTATTTTTAATCTTCTCAGATTCCTTAATAACAGGGTCGGTACCGCAGGACTGGCGCATAGCAAATGTGGTGCCAATATTCAAAAAGGGGACAAAAACTGAGCCGGGAAATTATAGGCCGGTAAGTTTAACCTCTACGGTTGGTAAAATCCTTGAGGGTTTCTTGAGAGATGCTATACTGGAGTATCTCAAGAAAAATAACCTTATGACAGAGTATCAACACGGGTTTATGAGGGATCGATTCTGTCAAACTAATTTGATCAGCTTCTATGAAGAGGTAAGTTCAAGCCTGGACCAGGGAAATGCAGTGGATGTTGTGTATATGGACTTTTCAAAAGCTTTTGATACGGTGCCACACAAAAGGTTGGTACATAAAATGAGAATAATGGGGATAGGGGAAAATATGTGTAACTGGGTTAAAAACTGGCTCAGTGATAGGAAACAAAGGGTGGTTATTAATGGTACGTACTCGGACTGGGTCTCAGTTCATAGTGGGGTACCACAGGGGTCAGTATTGGGCCCGCTTCTTTTCAACATATTTATAAATGACCTTGTTGGGGGCATGCGGAGTAGAATTTCAATATTTGCAGATGATACTAAACTATGCAGGGTAATCAATACAGAGGAGGATAATTTTATATTACAGGGAGATTTATGTAAATTGGAGGATTGGGCTGAAAAGTGGCAATTGAAGTTTAATGTAGATAAATGTAAGGTCATGCACTTGGGTAGAGGAAATAACATTTATGATTATGTACTTAATTGTAGAACACTGGGTAAAACAGACACAGAGAAAGACTTGGGTGTATGGGTGGATGGTAAACTTCACTTTAGTGGACAGTGTCAGGCAACTGCTGCCAGGGCTAATAAAATAATGGGATGTATTAAAAGAGGTATAAGTGTTCATGAAAAAAATATAGTTCTACCTCTGTACAAGTCACTAGTGCGACCGTACTTAGAATACTGTGTACAATTCTGGTCACCGATATATAAGAAGGACATAGCTGAACTGGAGAGGGTGCAGAGAAGAGCGACCAAGATTATTAGAGGAATGGGTGGGATGCAATACCAAGACAGGTTATTAAACTTGGGGTTATTTAGTTTGGAAAAACGAAGGCTTAGGGGGGATCTAATCACAATGTATAAATATATGAGGGGACAGTACAGAGACCTTTCCAAAGATCTTTTTACACCTAGGCCTGCAACTGGAACACGGGGGCATCCGCTACGTCTTGAGGAAAGAAGGTTTAATCATAATAACAGACGAGGATTCTTTACTGTACGAGCAGTGAGACTATGGAACTCTCTGCCGCATGATGTTGTAATGAGTGATTCACTACTAACATTTAAGCAGAGCCTGGACGCCTTTCTTGAAAAATTTAATATTACCAGTTATGTATATTAGATTTTATGACAGGGTATTGATCCAGGGAACTAGTCTGATTGCCGGATGTGGAGTCAGGAAGGACATTTTTTCCCCATTGGAACTTGTTTGCCACATTGGGTTTTTTTTGCCTTCCTCTGGATCAACATGTTAGGCTACGGGTTGAACTAGATGGACTTAGAGTCTCCCTTCAACCTTAAAAACTATGATACTATGATACTATGAAAACCACTTCCCTTCTAGTCACCGGCCAGGGAATGCTATGTCTGATTGATTCCTGGTGGTTAAAATCTACCCACTACATAACCCAGACAATAATGTGTCCTCCTATGCCAGACACTTTTTCATTCCACAGATATAGGGAGTGGTCGCATTTACCACAACCCCTATAGTATTATGCTGTTCCCCTGCAAAGAGCGAGTTTTATTCTAAGTAGTTTGCCAATGTCATTGACTATTATAATGCATGCGAGAAGATGTACTGCTGCTAGCAAAATGCAATTTCCTGGATGTATCAGAGCCAGGACCATGTAGCAGCCGGTGCCACCTAGCGTTGATACCCAATAAGGTAAAGAATATGTTTATGTAATGTTTAATGTGCTGCAAATGTGTTAATGTATTAATTAGAGTATAGGTTTCAGTAGACATAAGCAATGTTGGACACCTCCTGGTATGGAGGAGGTTCAGAGTCAAGAGGGGAGGAGTGTAAGAGGGTCAGTTTTTTTTTTAGAGAGACAGGCCTGGTGAGGAGTCAGTTATGCATGAGGGTTTGTAGACTAAATATGCGGCATGGACTGAGGGCTGGTCAGGGAACCTGGAGATATCCTCGTTAGGTCCGGAGCCTATGGCTCACCCTGCCGGGCTTAGAGAGTCAAGTGACTAGAGAGTTGTCAGGGCCCAGAATCGGACAGGAGTGATAACAGTGGGGGAAAGGAGGCAAATATGCCCGGCAGCTTATGGACTAGTTCCAAGATAGCAGGGATAGGCCAAGGTAGAGTACCATAAAGAACAAATACAGCAAAACTGTAGGACTAAAGCCATGTCTTTTATAAAGGTGAGAAGGAAAATAAACTGTTTAAGTTATGACTGCCAAAAGAACTCCTGTGTCAAGTGTTTCACTATTGCATCTACGACGACGGGGACTGGTTGCACGGTGATGGACACCACTGTGAACAGAAGAGTAAGTGTCATATACCCAGCCTGAAGTGGTCCACACAAATGAACTCTTTCTGTTGTAGAAGTGTGGAGCCACCACGGCTCTGCGAATGTACTTTCAAACAAGTGGCACTGCGAGCAGGGTCATTCCAGGCACAATCCCTCAAGACGGGCTGTGGAAAGACGTTTGAGGCAAAGGTTACTTACTGGCCATTCAAACAAAGATGACAGGACATGGTGAGCCCCACCCATCTAGGGAAAAAGAGCACAAAGCTGTTTTCTGTATGATCAGAAGCCCATAGGGATTATGAGTCGACCTGTGTTCAGTAGAGCCCACCCCTAGTGGGTGGACCAGAGAGAAAAAGCCTGCCCTTCCCAAAAAGCTGATGGGGAATGGGTGGTGGCTCTGACCAAATGGGAGGAGGAATCAGAAGAGGCCCCACTTTGGACAGTGAGGTCCTGAAATTGGTGACACCCTCAACAATACAGGTCAGCACTATTTTTGTTCTTGAAGCAGTAGAAGATGGATGGAGACCGAATCTTAGAATCATTTCTCGACAGGGATGGTCACTGGTACGAGTTACATGACCATAGAAGTCATGGCCGTTGATCCAGGCAGGACTGGGTTGTTCAGTTGGCCGCAGAAGCAAAGGAAGCGGTGACCCAGGGGCCTGCTAACCTGGAAGAAGACCTAAAAATACTGGGACCTTGGTGGCAGTTGGTAACCATGGCAAGTGTAGCCTTACCACCCAAGGTAATGGCCGTGGTGACAACCCTCAAACAGCCCCTTAGTCGAGGGGAGAGTCTACAGCAGCTGCAGAAATCAAGGGCCAAGGAGATGCCAAGAGCCAGGGAGATGATATCGGCCCTGGAGGTACCCAAGAAAATGAAAATCTCACTGGCCATGACAATTCAAAATGAAAATCCCACTGGCCATGTCCAACCCCCATCCCGCAACTCTCTACTTGCTCTCCACGACTGAGGTATCCCTGGCTCTGCATCCCACAGAAGCAAAATGGGTGCCCTGGATTGTCCCGGGCAAGAAGAAGTAGGAGGCATCGTTTCAGAACCAACTGGCGCTCCTGGGCAGTAGCACTGTCGGCAGCTGCGTAATCTATGGGGTGATCTGTCATCTAGACCACAAGTGGGGCAGGGGACTAGCGTGAAAGTTTATGTGAAAGCCGGGTCAGTCTGCAAGAGGCCTGCTCTTACCTTGGGGGAGCGAGTCAATTTTGTGAAGGAGCACGGACCCCGGGGGTAGCATGCTGTGGTTATGGTCCATGTGTTGGCCGAGGGGGCCTTTCATAAGGTACTACAGCCTTAAGACAGCTTGCCAGCTGATGACTTCTCGAGAGCACTGAACCTTCACACTCTCCATCCTAGTGGAGAGACAGAGGCTAGCTTCCCCGGAGCCACACTAGAAGCCTGCGGCGGGGTGAATAAGGTGGTGAGTCCCCTGACAAATGTGAAAGTATTACAGGGTGCCCATTCAGCCAGCTACATGAAGGTGGCTGTGCCAAAGACCACCTGGGTATGAAGGTTTTCGCAGTCCTTGTTGTGTGGTTGGACTACCAGATCCAGTCATTTCCACTTTTGTTGTCCTTGTTGCATTCCAAGTATGGGACTGTTCATTGTTCCGTGGGCACGGGTCAGGAGATCCAATCACTGAAGAAGTTGGCTTGGAACAGCCGAAGGTTTTTGATTTATTTTCCCCTTCCCAAGTTGCTTTTGAGCATATTTTGCTCCTCTTTGCTGGAATGCAAAATTGTTGGGCAGGTGACAAATCTGGTCACCCCTACACAGTGGACTCTGCCCTTGCCCTGAGGATTTTGTCCCTTTATCCCAATGACTCTGCCTTGCCCCCAGTGACTTTCCTTATTGGCCTTCACCTGCATTCAGTTCTTGTGGACAGTGCTCTACACCAGGGACTTGCATCTGCAGAGAGGGGAGGTAGGAGAAACTGATGAACCCCAAGGAAAGGGGGTCCGGCACTGCCATGCGTTCTGCTAGAAATGGGCAGGTGCATGAACAATATTGTAAATGACAGGGGAAGGACTGTCGCCTGCGGGCGGTCTGTTTTACTTGTTTTAAAGTTTTTACTAAAAATGCACTTTGATCTTCAGCCATCACAGTTATAGACTCTAAAGTAATTCATATATAAATGTGCGTAGTAAGGTTGTGGTCAAGGACGACACATATAAGAAAGGAGACATGTAGGAGGTTGTTGCGTTTACCCCTACCCCTATACTATTATTATGCTGTCTTGCAAAGATTGAATTTTATACTAAGTAGATTGGCAATGTCTTTGAATATAATAATGAATGCAAGAAGATGTACTGCTCCTGGCAAAATGTGGTTTTCTGGATGTAGCAAAGCCAGGACCGTGTAGCAGCTGGCGTCACCTAGCATTGAGGCCCAATAATATAAAGAATATGTTTAGGTAATTTTTAATGTGCTGCAAATGTATTAACAATGTATAAGTTAGAGAATAGGTTTCAGTAGACATAAACAATGTCAGACACTTTCTGGTATGGAGAGGGTTCAGAGTCCAGAAGGAGGAGTGAAAGAGCGTCATTGAGTTGGTTAGAGAGATGGACCCAGTGAGGAGTTAGTTATGCATCAGGATTTGTAGACTAAAGATGCGGCATGGATTGAGGGCTGGTCAGATATCCTGGTAAGGTCCAGAGCCTACGGCTCAGCCCGACAGGTTTAGAAAGTTAAGTGGCTAGAAAGCTGTCATGGACGAGACTTGAACAGTGGTGATAGTGGTGGGGGAAAGGAGGCACAGGTGCCCAGTAGCTTGTGGACTAGTTCCAAGACGGGGATAGGCCGAGAGAGAGTACCCCGAGAACAAATACAACAGGAGTGAGGTCATGTCTGCGATAACGGTGAGAAGGAATTTAAACTGCTCAAGTTATGGTTGCTAAAAGAACTTTTGAACTTTTGTGTAGAGCATTTCTCTACTGTATTTATGACAGGGACCAGCTGCAGGATGATTTACACCACCCTAAAGAGAACAGTAAGTGTCATACACCTCGCCTGAATTGATCCACACACATGGACTCTTTTGGGTGTGCGAGTGCGGAGCCCCATGTCCCGGTGCCTGTACCTTCCTACAGTCATGTCATGACATAACACAACTAGGGATGAGTGAACACAAACTATAAAGTTAGGGATTTGTACCTAACACCGGGTGTCCATGTCTTGGACCCGAACACAGACTTTTACCTGTATGTCTGGTTCCTGTTCAGATTTGTCCGAATAAAGCTTGTTGAAATGTTGCCTAGCAGCAATTCAGCAAGATTTTCCGATGTGGGCACTTCCGCCCCCATCAAACCTATGTAAAGTATTGGCATGGTTGTGATTGGCCAGCGCACTTCTTTAAAAAAAAAAACAAACACAAAATGTGGACTCCCAGCCTATCTTTGATATCCAGCACTGGTAAAGCAGCAGCTACAAGCTGCAACCCCCAGCAGTCAGCTTTACTGTGGTTTATTATAAAAAATAGAGGGGATTCAAAAATCGCGTCATTTTTGATAACCAGCCACTATAAAGCTGACAGCTGTCAGCTGGTATTATCAGAATGGGAAGAGCCATGGTTATTTGCCCCTTCCAGCCTAAAAATCACTAGTCCACAGCCGCCCCAGAAGTGGCGCATCCATCAGAAGTGCCACTTCTAGTGCTTTACCTAGCTCTTCCCGATTTCCCGATTGCCCTGGTGCGTTAGCAATCAGAGAAATATATGAGGTTGACGACAGCTGTGATTAATTTGTCAAAAATAACAGATGCCATCAAGCCCTAAAGTTAATAATGGGTAGGGGTCTATGAGACCCCTCCCTTTACTAAACTGTAAGTCAAAAGTAATAAAGAAAATAATGAAAAATCCTTATTTGAAATAAAATATACATGCACCCTCTTTTACCCCCTTATTAATCCCCAAAATACCCCTGCAGGTCCAACGTAATCCATACAGCGTCCCACGACGATCACAGCTCTGCAGAAGCTGCAGTGATGAAAAACGAAACCGATCACTACAGCCTTTGGGACACACTGACTGAAGTAGGGAACCCAACTCTGAGAAGCGGTGAAATCAGCGAGTTCATTAAAGGTCACAGCCGGGTTCATACAATACCAAGTGTGACCGCTGGTGAACATGCTGCCAGATTGCAAGACTGCTGGATTGCGGGACACGCTGCCACAGCATTCCAGCAATCCGGCAGACAGGTCACCAGAGTTCACACTCAGGTTCCCCCGCTACCCTCAATGAACTCAGTTGAACCTGCTGCCAGATTGCCGAACTGTCGGATTAACAAATACAGTGGCACATCAGACAGGCAACCTGGCACTGAGGGCAGTGAACCCAGTTGAACCAGTCACTCAGTTGAACCAGCCACATCAACACATTAGTAATCTGGAAGCTGGTTGAAAGCCCTGAAAACTGTCTTCTACATCCTGACATCAGAGGCTCTTCTTTTGATTAGGTGACATGGCACAACATCATGATTACAGCATAACGCACATGTGACGCCTTGTAATCAAAATAATCTTAATGTTGGTAATGTTGGAAGGGAGAAGGTGGTTTTCAGGGCTCCAGTCCAGTGGCCACAGATTACTGACATAGCTGATGGACCGGGTCCTGCAATTCAACTGGCAGCAATTTCAAGAGTCACCTAACGATATTGATCCCAAAAGCAGCTCCTCCACCAAGTCTACTATTGTCATGTGGTACTGGGAAACATGTTAAAGGGTTTACCTACAAAGTTAATTTTAATCAATACATCTTGGAATAATAATAATAATAAGTTCCACAATTGGATGTGTTTAATTTTTTTTTCCTCTGCTGAGATAATCTTATATATGTGTTCCTGCTGTGTACTGTGTAATGGTCATGTCTGACTATATAGAGGCATGGTCTGATCATACCACAGCTCCTGGGCTAGAGAGAAAGTAAAAACGTATTCCGACATAGCAGGACGGGATCGTAAATAATTCTTTCTTTAAGATACAACATTTTTTTTAAACACAGGCAAAAAGAATCAGCCATGATCCCATTTTGTAATGTCTGTATACTCTTTTGCATCCTCCTCGTCCCAGGAGATGTGATATGATCAGTCCCTGTACAGTCAAACACGGCCATTACACAGTACATAGCAGGGATGCTTTTATAAAATTACTAGAAGGTGGCCCGATTCTAACGCATCGGGTATTCTAGAATTTACGTATTGTGTAGTTAATGTATGATTTTTGTTTTATATATATATATATATATATATATATAGATGTTGTTGTGTGTAGTTACCAAGTGTTTGTGTAGGGCGCTATAAATGTTCTGGGTGTTGTCTGGGTGTGCGGGTGTGTGAGAGCGGTGTTGTATGTGTGTTGCGTTGTGTGTGTTGCGTTGTTTGTGGAGCGCTGTGTGTCTGCAGCATTCTGTGTGTGTGGTGCTGCGTGTGTTGCGCAGTTTGTGTGGGTGTGGAGTGCGTGTGTGTGTTTTGGGGGGAGGTATGTTTTGTGCAGTGTGTGTGTTGCGCGGTATGTGCGTATATTTATGTATGCCGCGGGGTTTGTGTGTTGGGTGTTGTGTGTGTGCGGCGTTGTCTGTGTGTGTGTGGGTGTCTGTGTAGGGCGGTGTTTGTGGTTCCCAGTGTGTGTGTGGTGTGTTGTACAGTGCGCGTGTGGCGGTGTGTGTGTTTTGGGGGAGGTGTGCACCCCCATTGTGCTCCATCCCCCATGCTGCGCACCCCCCATTGTGCTCCTTCCCCCATGCTGCGCATCCCCATCGTGCTCCATCCCCCATGCTGCGCACCCCCCATCGTGCTCCATCCCCTATGCTGCGCACCCCCATCGTGCTCCATCCCCCAGGCTGCGCACCCCTCATCATGCTCCATCCCCCATGCTGCGCACCCCTCATCATGCTCCATCCCCATGCTGCGCACCTCCCATCGTGTTCCATCCCCCATGCTGCGCACCCCCCATCGTGTTCCATCCCCCATGCTGCACACCCCCCATCGTGGTCCATCCCCCATGCTGCGCACCCCCCATCGTGCTCCATCCCCCATGCTGTGCACCCCCTATTCTACTCCATCCCCCATGCTGCACACCCCCTATTCTACTCCATCCCCCTTGCTGCACACCCCCATTGTGCTCCATCCTCCATGCTGCGCACCCCCCAATGTGCTCCATCCCCCATGCTGCGCACCCCCCATCGTGCTCCATCCTCCATGCTGCACACCCCCCATCGTGCTCCATCCTCCATGCTGCACACCCCCCATCGTGCTCCATCCCCCATGCTGGGGCCGCCGGGGGCGGGTCCGAGCGTAGAAACGTGTGCCGGGGGCTGGGCTGAGCGGGCGAGGCGTCAGCGTATGCCGGCTCCCTGCACATGTGTACCGGGAGCCGATGTACGCTGGTAACCATGATACACATCGGGTAACTAAGGGAAGCGCTTCCTATAGTTACGCGATGTGTATCATGGTTACCAGCGTACACCGGATCGGTCACGATCCCAGCGGGGCCGAGCGTGCCAACGTGTGGCGGGGGCGAGCGGGCGAGGCGTCAGCGTATGCCGGCTCCCTGCACATGCGTACTGGGAGCCGGTGTACGGTGGGGCGGGGCTGAGCGGGCGAGGTGTCAGCATATGCCGGCTCCCTGCACATGTGTACCGGGAGCCGGTGTACGCTGGGGCGGGGGTGAGCGGGCGAGGTGTCAGCATATGCCGGCTCCCTGCACATGTGTACTGGGAGCCGGTGTACGCTGGAGCGGGCGATGCGTGCGGAGGGCCGGGGCGAGCGGCTAATCCATGCGGGGGGAGGGGCCAGACCGAGGTGAGCGGCCAATTCGTGGGGGGGGGGGGGGCAGGCCGAGCCCAGCAGCCAATCCGACAGTTGTCACTCTAACGACACTGTCATGGTGACACTGTCACGGTGACACAATTTTGGAGCAAGACAGACAGACAGACAGACAGAATAAGGCAATTATATATATAGATGTTAGGAAAGATTGTTTTTTTTTTTAAACACATCCAATTGTGAAACATATTACTATTACTACAAGATCTATTGATTCAAAATAACCTTTGTGGGAAAATCACTTTAATTAAAGGGAATCTATCTGCAGAATTTCACACCCCAAACTATGTATATTTATATGCGCATGTAGCTCTTTCACAGACAGGTCCAGCAATACCTGTAGAAGAAAAATTAACTTTCAGACAATAAAGGGAAATGACAATATATTAAAAAGTAAAACTTATATAACCTAATATTATTTTTCCAAATATTAGTGTATAACAAGCTTAATGATCAAAAGAACAATCTCAAACTGGAAAAAAAATCAATAAATAGCCAGATAATAAAACGTAATTTTATTAAATATATTAAGAGTATTTGGCAAACAATAACAATGATTACACTAGGAGAGGGGCGCCTCAGACCAGTGGGAGGGGGACACAAAAATATCATACTGTTTAGTATACTGGTGGTCCATATAAATATGTCATGAATGATATACCAAGGAAAAAATTAAGATACATATAAGTGAAAAGCAAAGAAACAACCTGTCTGCATGTTCCCCAGCCGCTGGAATAGTGACAGAGACCCAATGCGCTCGTTTCGGTGTGGAAACCTTCATCAGGGAAGGAGATACCTGTACAAGGTAAATCCATTCCTCCATTACTGAGAGATCAGGGTTTGAATTGATCTGCAAATGAGGCAGAAGAGCTATTTGAAGATCTGAAGCTTCTGTGACTCCAGCTCTATTCCCTGCCCAGAGTTGCTCTCTTATGTTTCACTTTTAAGACCCCATCACACACAACGAGATCGCTAACGAGATTGTTGCTACATCACCGTTTTCGTGCTGAATAGTGCGGACCATTTTCTTCAAAGGCGATGTCCTGCTGGGCGGGACGCATTGCTGTGTTTGACGCCTACCAACGACCTCCTAACACAGTCCCAACGCCCTGCTGAGATCGTTATACAGGTCGCTGATCGTTACTGCGTCGTTGGTAAGATCTGACTGTGACATCTCACCAGCGACCTCCCAGTGAGTTACCAGCGATCCTTATCAGGTCACATTGTTTTCGGGATCGCTGGTAAGTCGTTAAATGTGACAGGGGCATTATTCTCTATGCTGTGTAACTTCAGGCAAAGGAGACGCCAGTCAAGCAGGAGGAGGCAACCTTGGACAGTAAATAGAGCTGGAGTGACAGAGGCTTCAGATCTACAAAAAGTGCTTAAGCCTTATTTGCATATAAGTTTGAATGCTGATTTCTCAGTAATGAAAGAACGGACTGGCCATGTAAGGTATTGCTGGACTTGTCTTTGTATCAGCTACATGCTCATATAAATAGTTTTGGGACATGAAATCCTTCTGGAAGATTCCCTTTTATAGGACGTCATCATCTGGTCCCATTTAATTCACAAATGAAATATAGTGGGTCGCAGTACTACAGTACCAGATATACAACATCTGTTTGTCCTTTTCATTGGATGGCTGTTTACTTTCTGGCTAGAAGTAAAGCTGATGCAAAAATCAAGTACTGAATCCCGCAAGACAAGGGTTAAGGTTTTTCTGGCCATTATTGACATTCACCTATCAATTACAAATACTCTGTTTAATTTTAAATGTTGAAATTTATTATATAAGCAGAAAGAGTCTTGTATTTCTACAATATATTATTGTGGTAACAGTTATAGATTAACATAATCTACGT